>NC_053167.1:109961967-109977967 GCF_016835505.1 Polypterus senegalus | reverse complement strand
TATATGCTTAAAGGATACATTTCTTGCTTTCTTTGAGTGGAACCCAAAGGGGTGGGTCCACCATACTGTTACTCGTCTCAGCCTATATATTTAAGGGTGGACAGCGAGACCCTCAGAGGTTCATTGAAGTTGTTGGAGAAAGGATCATTATTGTGAGTACTGCTGTGGATTTTATTGGTTTGTGATTTTCCTGCTTCTGTTTTTTACATTAGTCTCTGGATTTCCATTTGGACTTGTTTGCTATGGATTACCTTTTCAGGTAAATTCTTTTGCTTTATGTTTGACTTATTTTGCTCCTTTGACCATTTTTGCACTTCTTTAATTTATTTAAATAAGTTCTTCATTTATAAAGATTCTTTGTTTCCCTTGTGTTCTCAAGCCAGGGAGTATTATGGGTCATTCTCTCTCTTGATGGGAAACTTTGAGAATTTTTGAAAAATTACTAATAAAACAAAAACACCTGAAAAATAATAATTCAGCAATAACAAAAATAATAGGAAGTTAAATAAATATAAGCCAGGAAGCAATCCCTGGCTTTCCAATAACAATGTACAGTTCTTATGGACATATTTCAGAAAGGATGTTGCTGAACTAGAAGCTGAGCAGAGCAGAGCAGAACAGTTAACTGGAATCGATTAAGTTATTAAAGCTGTGAGGACAGATGGGTCTGCTAGACTATCACTTGGACATTTGAACAATTTCACAATATGAAGAGAGTTACAGATACTACTACTTGAGTATTTAGAGAGTGTAAATGAGAACAGAACAGGCTTCAACATAGGAATAAGAGTGCCAAAGGGCAAACAGGCCCACAATCCCAGTTCAGTTCTAAATATTATATATATATATATATATATATATATATATATATATATATATATATATATATATGAGAAGACCTCCTTATGTCTTTCCCAGCTTGGACTACTCATTGTCCAGTTAAGACAGCTTGTGGTGGCTTGGCAGAAACTTATGTGCAGTGTACCATCTTGCTGCCCCGACTCGGGGTCAGGGTTTTATCCCTGAAATCACATAAGCTACTTTCTGTACATCATTCTCTTTTTCTTATTCCCCTTTAATGTCTTCATCAATACTAATACACCTTCTGCATTTGTCTCACCTATCTGCACTACCAAAATATAATGAAACAAAAGGGCTTGCCAGACCATATTATGAACCAAAACCTTTCGCCTAAAATCAATGTATTATATTTGAGTTAATATAACAAATACATTGGTTGGTAGGTTCTTACAGGTCTACGAAATGTGCTTGACAACACTCACGTACCTTTTGTGAAAGTTCACAGATTCTTCAAATCTATTCCTTTTAATAACGGAAGAAACAAAAGAGTTCAACATTTAATGAGAATTGCAATACATTAAGCAGTAGAATGATATATTAGAAATAAAACAATTGATGCAGTCTTCTTATAGTTTTCTGCAATGAAATAAATAAATGATAAAAGTCATTATCATTTTTCCTGGTTTAGAATGATAAGCGGGTGTCTCTCAGAAAACCTCAGCTTGCATAAACCAAGAAACCAGAACGGATTGGGACCAGTGGGCTGAAAGACTGTCTACGCAGACAAGGACGTCTTTATAATACCCCCAATCCAGACAGCCAGGCCAATGAGGGCTGCTATCTCGCTATATACATCTGTCCAAGTTGCAATTTCAGTAGTTTGAAAATCTGGAGCCTGGCTTACCAGTTAATGAAAATTCATTCAGTAGAGCAATATTTTATAAACACTTATAGTTGGTATGAGTTGCAAATTCTCTGCTTCAGCTATATACCTATTTCAATAAAGATATTTCATGAGTTTTTATTTATTTATTTTTTTTTTAGCAGTCTATAAATTAGATGGCCATCAAACGTAAGTATCAAAAGTATCGGAAGAAATTATAAAATAATATGTAATTAAAGCATTTCCTGAAGAAATAATTGTTAATAACAAATGAAACAAAAAAAAGTTCAAATAGCAAAAAAGTAAGAATGGAAAAATATAGATTTTGAAAAGTACATTTGGCCTGTATCAGTTTATCTCAAATCTTAACAGTAGAATTAGAAGGCCGCTGCAGTACAGAGGAGCAGTGAGTACTGGCGCTGCCTCAGACTCCCTGAGATGGCTTTGAATCCCGACTCACTCTTAGACTCTACATTTGAATTTTTCTCCTGGCTTTTTATTTTTTTTATTGCCAAATTCCAAAAGTTACTGGTTAGGCAATGTGGCCTGTTTTCTGGGTCAATATTTTCTGGTGGAGTAGAAAAAGATTAAAAAGTATCCCTGTGTGTTTTATTATTTCTGTGTGAACTTATGAATGTTCTGGGTGTGTCTCTCCTATGAAACCCAGATATTTTGTGCCCATCGGGTCCTGGACATACAATGATGAGATAATTACTATTAAATATATCTTATTTTAAGAATTCATACATAAGAAGTTTCTCTTTGAGGTAAATGCTTGTGTCCAAGTCTTTAATGTGTTAACTGTTTTGGTACTGCTAGAATATATCAAATATGTAGTTATGACAGTAGGATGTGCCATTTATCTGTGTGCTTGTTGGTTTAGATTTATTTAAATCAGATGATATGTAAGCTAATTTATTGTATTTCAGATTCTTATGTTGTGATTATAGTCACCAGTTGGCTTAAGTGAAGTGGTACAGTGCACTGAGGGCAGTCCCTTCAAGTCTGGAGTAATAAGTAATAATCTGTTTTGAATTACGTTTGAAAAGATGAGTCAAGATATTTCTTTATCTACTACATATTGTCTGCAATACCTGGGATGTACGGACACATTTTTAAAATGATCCTGCATTTTACTGGGTACTGCTATGGCAGATTTCAGCTTCATGTGACCCTGACAATTGAAATAACCGGATTTGTAAGTGGATAACAAAACAGCAAACACTCTTAGTTTACTTCAGTTTATGCAGTTGTGTATTTCAAGATGTGCTCATTATGTGAATGTCCAGGGTGGTGAAGGGGGGGCTAGCTGGCTAAAATCATGACAACTTGTTACCCACTATCACTGACTGTGGGCTGCCAAAAAGATAGTCTTCTTCATGGATGCTGCTGAGTGAAGTGTTAGGTTGTCCCTACTACCTTGATAATCGGTCATACCTCAAATCATATTTTATCAGGGCTTCATATTGTTAGGATTTCTCTATGTTTAACTATTGAGATTCACATGTACTGTAATTAACTCATAAGTGTGCTTATGTATGCATATGTTTTGATCTACTACTATTATCACATCACAGTTATAACATGTATTCAGTGATGAGTGCTACATTAGAAACAATTTCATTAGACTTGAATGGATGGAATAAGAAGCATGTGTTCCACGTAACTCACATAATAATTTTATTGCGGACTTATTTAACACTTAATCTTTTTAACAGTTAATGAATGGACAGTCTTGCTCACATGTGGCACAGTGAGTCATTGGCAGGAACTGAACCAGTTACAATGACGTTCCAGTTCCATGTGTTGACTACTAGACCTTACAGCCTTTCCTTTGTGAATCCGATCCCAGTCAGTGGTTATTCAGTCCAAAAAAATGTCAAAGTCCAAAACTAGACACTTTTTAAATGTCACAATCCATTACTGTATATTTGGGTTTTATAACCTCAAATTAAAAAATCTTAGTACAAATAATACTAAGCACATAAAAAATCAGAAATTCATGTTAAGGAGCTGAACATACAGTGCTAAGCTCAGCTGCAGTGTTCAAGATACCCAATTAAAAGTGAAATGCGTTATGTAGTCCAACTACTTTGTAAAATAACAAATAACCTGACTTTGTATTTTCTTTATTAAAGTAAAAAGCCAATCAGAAAATAAAAGTGTGCTGCATGCAATCTGGTAACATAAACCAATAGCTAAAGTGTCAGTTTAGTTTTAATCCAGCTATTTGCTATAAATATGTGATCGGGTGATGCAGCAGCCTGTGTTCATACTGCAAATCACTGGTAGCTCAAGTCTTAGAATTAGGGTTAGGAGTGGGTTAGGGTTAGGGTTTACTTCAGAGCACATTAAGGACTAAATGTAAAACACAGGAAAATTCTCACAGGCTCCGTGCTTGTTTTCAGATTTACGGCAGCTGATAACGATGCTTAAGTCAATTTTGTGCAGTTTCATGATGTCCAACTGTTTTGCCAAAGGAGAACTCCAGAAGCAATCTTGTAAATGGAGGTTTTTAGGAAACCTGGTTTTGGCCTTAACTAGGTTACTCGCCTTATTCTAATTTTGTGTGTACATGTAAATGCATTAAGTGTTGCTCTTACCTTGGCCATTTCCAGTGTCTACAAAGATCTGGGTAAGTGTAGGATGAGTGGAAATGCAAGAAATGCTGAACACATACTTAAAGCAGAAACTTTTTCCATGTTATACTATTAATGATATGAATTGTATAATGTGTGAAAACTTTAGTCCAAATATCAAATAAATACGTGCACCTTTATTCAAGAATATAACTAAAGGAAAAAAAAGCCTTCGATTTACATGTGGCTGTCAATGAGATAAAAACTCAAGCTCAAATGTCAATCGACAGGGAGTTTACACGTATTCTTCAATAGTGTAGAGGTAAGAACTGCTGCATTATAACCCGAAGGTCCCAGGTTTGAGACCGGGCACTCTGTGCTTTGAGTATTATTATTATTTCTACAATATAATAAAAACATACATTTGATTTGAGTCTGTTACACCCGGTGTAAATTTTGGTACTTGTAAAAGTTAGTACTTGTTTTTTTATTATTCAGTTTTATTCTCTCAGTGACGTTCACGTGGTACAACAAACTTGCCTCTCTCTCTTTGAGTTGATGGCATTTATCTCCATTCTTATCACAAGAGCAGCACTGTGGCAGATGCCTGCTCAGAACTGTTTGTTGTAGCAGCAATCAAAGATACAATGTCCCATGACCGCTATCAGACTGGACAAAGGCAGCAATGTAGCAACAGACACCTTCTTCACAGTGCTTTTGCTGGTAATAGACCGCTGCACTTTACTTGGCACCATAAGTAAAATGGGACTTCCACCTGCAGCTAAAGTCATTTAGATCTGACAGCCTTTGATTTAAGATAGCAGGCTGCTTGCCCTGATCGACGCATTTGTAAAACAAAAGACACTGATGGTAGAGTTGTGAAGGGAATTAATTTGGGCAGGGATTACAAGTTTTTAATATTGTCTTAATGTCATTAGTCTGTGGAAGATATTAAAGTAAGAATTCCAGTGTACATTTGGTAAGGAACTTATACTTAAAAGGTGGCTCTATTTCCAGAGGGGTATTGCACAAAAGTAGAATTAAGAAAGCCAGGATAACAGAACAGTCGCGGCTTGACCTAGTTTAATCAGTGCATCCTGGCTTAATCCGTTGCACGTTTGCTGAGCCAGGATGAGAACGCGCAGATATGTTAAGCCAGGTGTATATAGTTTGGATAAATGCGCGTTCATGGTATTCTTAAAAAGATCACGAAATCGATCACAGAATCACCGATGCAAAAATGGACAAAACCCGTGCGGCATACTTTTCGCCTAATGAGCAACAGCTTCTTATGGAAACGTATGAAGAAGTGAAACATATAATATGTAAAAAAGGCAATACAGCTGCTGTAATAAAGCAAAGAGAGAATGCCTGGCAAACAATAGCGGACCGATTGAATGCGTAAGTAGTCCAAATAACCAGTGCTCCACTGAAACCCTCATAATTACAATTCAAGGAGTTACTTGTCATTTTCAAAAATAATTGTATACTTTGCCTTAAATGTGTCCAGTGGACATGCATTTAACATGAAGAATAATTGCAAACACTTACCCACTATATGCATCTATTTGATATATTTAGTTTATTTTATGTCTCTAATGTGTTTAATCCTTTTACTCTTATCTATTTGTATGTAGGTTTTGTTTCTAATTAATTTGATGTAATCTATAATCAGATAATTTGCTCTATTTTTATCCATCTAATCTATTTTATCATTTGTATCTTTCTATTCCTCTTAAAGAACAAACATGTCTGGCCAAAAAAGGACTTGGCAGCAAGTCAAGATTAAATACAAGAATATTTTGCAGGCTGGTAAGTGACTTGTTTGCTGAGAACATAGGTGACATGTTTGCTGACATTTTATTATCTGTGCTGATTTTAGCCATAAAAAGAAAAGTCATATTACTGGTACGGGGTGGCCCTCCAACCCAAGACTTCACCCCAGCAGAGGAGCTGGCCCTGGACTCAAATAAAGGGAAGCCAGTGATTGAAGGGATCCAGGGAGGGACAGCCACTGACTCTGGCCCAGCAAGGGATACTGGCCTCTTCATACAATGTACATTATTGCCATACTACTGCGCATGGAAAATATTAAAATCCATTTATATTTTGTTATGTGGACTGTGTGACTTTGCTTTACCTTGCAGTGGCTGGTAACACTCTTACACTTTTGGATCCCCCAGACTATGATTTGCCGGTGAGTATTCTTTATTAAATCATTGGCTTTGCGTGTTCTGTCAAAATATCAATACCAGTAATGAATATGGCAGAGGGAAGCCACATCTACAGCAGTGGAGTGCACTTCTGCCGATGATGAGACCGTGTCGTTGGACTCTAGAAGGCTCGAGGTATCATGTCAATTTTGTGGAAATGGACACATTTTTTAAGTTTATAATAGATAAGAAGTCAGGGAAGTGGTACTAATAGAAAATATCATTTGTTAAAGGATCCTGACATTGGGCAGTCTGATAAGCAGCCTGGTAACATAGTGAGTATTGCCTAAAGTAAATTTACATTATGCAAAAATTGTGCTATGCTAACAAAAAGGTGTTCACAGAATTCACAAACTGTCAGACATCTCTACACAACACATCTTAAGAGACAGATCGAGCTTTCAGAAGTCAAGATTGATGTGAACAAAAGAAAGCTGCAGGACATGGACCTTGACATGCAAATTAAACGCAAGACACTGAGGAAACTAGAACTGGAAATCCAGAAACTACAAACAGAAGTAAGTGACTTCAGTTCATACTGTAACCATGACTGTAACCCAATGTATTAATCATCATAATTTGTTCTGTCCACAGCTCCAAGCTGACAAGTGATAACAGCAAAATAATAAAAGAAAAATATTCCAAAACCATTGTGGTCTTCTACAATTTTTTTATGACTGTCAGGTACACTTTATAGTGATCGATCCAGTGAAGTGGAACTAGAATTTGGGAAGATAACCACAGTGTGTGCTACTGATGCCAAATAAAATGCATGTACACATGAAAAGTTATATAGCCTACATTATCCTTTATTAAGGGATGGGCTAAATCAAAACTAAATTAACTGAAATAATTTGCAATGTATTGTTCTCTAACAAGTCTACCATTTCTGTTATCTGGGAATATGGCAGCATTGTCCCAATCAACATCCAAAGCAACTCTGGGAGCCCTTTCTTTTCTTAGGCTGGCAATATTGTGCAGCACTGTGCAGGCAACAGTCACGCCGCATGCTCTGTCTGGGAAGACCCTCAGGTGGTGCAGGCACTGAAATCGGGATTTCAGGAGGCCGAAGGTCATTTCAATTCGAGCCCTGGTTTTGGCATGGGCATGGTTGTAAGCTTGCTGTGCTGGGGTTTGGGGGTCTGTAAGGGAGTCATCAGAAATGTCTCACAGGCATAACCTTTGTCCCCAGCAGCACACCAGAGAACTCACCTGTGAATACAAAACATAATTCTTACAAGTACTGTACTCTTGCTGTTCAAGGTGCTTAAAAAATGGGGTGGTTTACCTAGAGAGAGTCTCTGGTAAATTCTACTGGCCCGAAAGATTCTGGAGTCGTGGACTGAGCCAGGCCACTTTGCCTCTAAATTTGTGATAAGGCAGTCAGCATCACAGATCATCTGTAACAATATATAGCCTATTAAGGTAATTTAATGCACAGAATAATTATGTAGCTGACAGTAACCATTACTTATTCTTACCTGAACATTGACACTGTGGAAGGATTTCCTGTTCACATAATCTCCCTCATGTGCCCCTGAGGGCGTTGGATACTGAATATGGGTGCAATCCACTGTACCAATTACATTAGGAAAAGCTATAACACAAAACAATGACTGTCATACTGTGACTGTGCTAATGTAACATTTTGTAGTAATCTGTTATTATTCATGTTACCTGCAATCTTGTAGAACTCCTCCTTGATGTGGATGAATCTTCTGTGGCCAGGGAAGGTGATAAATATGTGCACAAGAGATTTCAATGCCAGACTTACTTTTCTTATTGTGCGGCAAATAGTGGCTTTATTGAGGTTTTCTGCATCACCGACAGAATACAGAAACATGCCACTTGCAAAGAATCGCAGTGCTATGCAGACCATCTGTGGGACAGTGAGAGCATGGCTCCGTGCGGTCCTGTGCTGTATGTTTGGACCCAGCAGCCTACACAAATATCTGATGCCATCACTTGAGAATCTGTACCTCTCAGTCAGATATTCGTCTGAAAAGGCCAATGGGTCTGCCCTATCTCGAAGACTCTTTCATGCCTGAATGCTCGTCTGAGTATTAAAACTTCCTCATCAACTACATCATTCAACAAAGGGCAAGCCATTGTGGATAGGAAACACACAAATCTTTAGTCTATATATACTACGTATTGACCTCGTTACGGACTTAATTGAAACCACATTTGCAAATTGAGGAGCCATTTCTTATTATCTCATCAACTGCAATAAAATATAATATATTGATATTTTTATCATTCAACAATACATTTCTACTGTATACTTGCATATATAGATATACATAGTCTATATTCTATTTCTCATATTGTATAGTATAGTTCTTTTGCACTGTGTTGGCATTCATTGTGGACAGCAAAGTAATAATTGCTCAGGAAAATGTGCTTTCCTCACTGGGTGTTTTAAATCTCTTTAAATCTCGAATAATATATATATTCATCAAACCTCTGACAGTGAAATGAACAGCAGTTTTCAATAATAACTAAAATGACAGTACGCATAAATAGATGAATGACAGTATATCTAGTTTTTTAATGCAGGACCATGAAATGACTAAAACACATTAATATCTAGTAGGATTTAGGGAGGAACTAGCCGATAAATCACTAAGATTAATCTTAGCCTGGTTGTTAGCCTGCTCTGGAGCAGGCTAGCTGCAAAGTGTAAATCTCCATAGTAACTTAATGTAGATTAATTTAGCCTCCCTTCATGCAACCGAGTCAGGGCTAAATTCAGCCCGGATAACCAGAAAATCCCAGCTTAATTCCTTATCTTGGTTTTGTGCAATACCCCGCGGGTTGTAATTGCTGTCCTTGTAATTAGTACAATTTGCAATAATTACAGAGTTAAAGGAAAATGATTTGAAGTATCAGAAACTGATGTGGTACAGTACTCAGTTCTACTTAATATACATACACAAAATGTTAGTATCTGCCATGGTAAAAAAAAAAAAAAATCATCAGTTTTAAAATATTTTAGAGAAAAAGCAGATCTTTAAATATCTGGAAAAATGTAATTTATGTAATAATGGAAAGATCTGACATAAAAATAAAATGTCAATTGATGTCTGATTTCAGTAAAGTAAATACATTAATTGAAATACGTATGCCAAAGCCAAATAGAAATATGCACACAATGTGAAGATTTTACTTTCACATTTCAGTTCTTGTGAGTGTTATTTGTCCCTTGGGCCTGCCTTGTGGCTTTGTCACATTAGATAGTGTGTACAAATTACATATGATTATATTGAAGCAGAACTACAGTTATATTAAAAGCCTTTTATAGTACAGAATATTAAACATATTATGTTTTTAGTTTCTCAAATACCTAAGACTGATTTCACTATTATGACTATATAATTGATGTTTTTTTCCTTAGAAAAGCTGTCACTAGGGTAAACATTATACATTTACAAAGTTCTGTAATAACGACTCAAGGTTTTCAAATAAGCAATAAATGAATGGCATCTCAAATACTATGAGATTGAATTAATTGTTTGTTTATAATGATTCAGATGATTCATACATTCTAAAGACATACAAAGTGCCACTTTTCGAAAAGGACAAAATGAATGGCTATCAGACAGCCAATTAAAACCTGTAATTCAAAGAGCAATGAAATGTACCATGAAACTTTCTGTAGTCCAGTGCTGGTGAGGTTTGAGTCCAATCAGCAGGTATCTCTTGCTTTGCAAGAATAATATCTGCGACACTTGATCAAAGATTAAAACTGGTTATAGCCATTTCCTTAACCTGGTATTTCTATGTTCTCTTTTGCTGGGCTTTTAAATCACATGTACTCATGTAAACATAAATAGATTTTGGTGCCTGGACATCAAATCACATGTACTTGTGCAATGTTAATACACTTTGGTGCATAAGAAACCTGAATAAAACAGTGAAAAGTGCTGTAAGCATGGAGGAGGGTCTAACTAAAAAAAAAATGTATCATAATCATTATCAAAGAAAAAGCATGACTTGCTCAGAAACATAATTTTTTAAAGGGATACATTGAAAAAATTGTTTGGATTAATTCATGGAGTTTTTATATATTTTTGGGCACTGAATTCAAAAATCAAAACCATTTTTCTCCATCATGTAACATTTTTTTCTCAGAACGCACTTTTTAACTGACTATTATTTTTTTGTTTGTTTATTACTATAATATTTACTATAATTAATTAAATATCAATATGGTCTGCATATAACTGCAATTGAATGTGGTAATGAGTCATAACAGCAATCAGGCAAAAATTAAAAATTCCCAGGATTTTTCTGTGAATGGGACAGCGGAGCCAAGAATTGGGTTCTGAGGGACTGGCTAACTAGGAAATAAGCTACAGCCTGATACTAAGAACATCACCAAACCTAGCTTGGTGGATCCAAGACTTTTTATCAAAATCCAATCAATAGGTGGAGGTTTATGGGTTAGTCTGACGCTAAACTGAAAGAGGTAATTTTTGCATGAACTTATATTAGAAAACAAATTTCTGAGGTACAATTTGATGGCGCAATGAACAACCTAGAATGACAATTTAAAGAACTAATTTGTATGGTTCACAGTAACAATAAAGATAAAAATTATAACTAAATTGTGCAAATTGTATGCGTAAAGTTTAATGAATTGAGCTGCAACGTGAGTTTCAAAATTCATTTTTTGGATTTGCATTTGCAATTTTTCCCTAAACGTCTTGTAGTGGTGCCACTGAACAGATTGGTGAAAGATCCCATCAGGAAGTCGAAGACATGGAAAGAAGGTGCCAGGGATGTTGGAATGTCAGTATGATGGCGGACTACTGCTTCATATGATACACCAGAAAAAGTGTTCAAACAACAGGCCACCAAACAAAGTTTTGGATCAAAACAATAAAGTTTACATTTAACAATATTAGATTGACAAATTACTGTATTTTCATGCTGAATTCATTTAGAACACCTTTGTATAATGACTAAATTGTGCAATTTGTTAATTTTAATTAAATTTTGTTTTAATTTTGTACTTAAATGTGATGTAATGGAAACATGAATTATATTTTTTATTGTGTTCATAAATGCAGATTAAAATATAGTTGAAGTCACAAGTTTATATACACTTAGGGTGAATTCTTTAAAACTCACTATATAACCCCTCCACGGATTTTATACTATCAAACTATAAATTTGGCATGCTGGAATTAGCCAATACAAGATGGGTTAATGATGGCCATGAACGGATACATGGGGTCAGCAACAAGACTCAAATAGGCCATAGCGCTAAATCAATGATTGATTTATATTAACATGCCCAAAGTGTGCTAGAAGAATATTCCCTACAACATTGCACCACTGGTGGCACGGTGGGTAGCGCTGCTGCCTCGCAGTTAGGAGACCCGGGTTCACTTCCTAGGTCCTCCCTGTGTGGAGTTTGCTTGTTCTCCCATGTTTGCGTGGGTCTCCTCCAGGTGCTCCGGTTTCCTCCCGCAGTCCAAAGACATGCAGGTTCGGTCCATTGGCGATCCTAAACTGTCCCTAGTGTGTTCTTGGTGTGTGTATGTGTGTACCCGGTGGTGGGCTGTTGCCCTGCCCAGGGTTTGTTTCCTGCCTTGCACCCTGTGTTGGCTGGGATTGGCTCCAGCAGACCCCTGTGACCCTGTAGTTAGGATATAGTGGGTTGGATAATGGATGGATGGATATTGCACCACCACCACTCCCCTGGACTGTTGACACAAGGCAGGCTGGGTGCATGGAATCATACTGTTGGTGACAAATTCTGACCTTACCATCTTTATGTCTCACCAGAAATCAAGTTTCATCAGGTCAGATTATATTTTACTAACCTTCAACTGTGCAGTTTTTTTAGAGTCTGTGCCCACTACAGCCTCAAATTTCTGTTCTTGACTAACAGGAGTGGAATGCAGCGTGGTGTTCTGCCACTGAAGCCCATCCATCTCAGAGTGCGAAATGTTAATGCATTCTGAGATGCTTTTCTGCTCCCCACATTTGTAAAAAGTGGATACTTGAGTTACTGTAGCCTTTATGTCAGCTTGGACCAGTCTAGCCATTCCTCTCTGACCTCTCTCATCAACAAAGCGTTTCCATCTTCAGAACCAATCATAGTTATGCCATTGACTATTATTAAAGTCTACATACTTTAGAAAGAATAACCTTAAATAATGAAGGAAACCATAGTAAAAAATCAGATAGGTTGTACAATATAGGGCTAATAAATAAGGACAAGAGGCCATGAAGTGATGCACAGGGTCATCTACAATACTGAAATAGGCCATGGCATTCAAGTGTTGCATGATTTATATTAACAGGCCCAAAATCTGTGAAGAAAACATTCTCCAAACGTCTACCACCACCAGTCTGGACTTTTAACACAAGGCGGGTTGGATGCAGGGATTCATATTATTGGCATAAAATTCTGATCCTACCATCTGTGTGCTTGACCAGAAATCGAGATTCGAGAGGCCATGCTATGTTTTTCCAGCCTTCACCTACCCAGTTTTGGTGAGACTGTGCCGACTGCAGCCTCAGGCTTCTGTTCTTAGCTGACAGGAGAGGATCCAGACATGGTCTCCTGCAGTTGCAGCCCATCCACCTCATGGTTTGATGTGTTGTCCATTCTGAGAAGCTGCTTTTCTGCTCACCACAGCTGTACAGAGTGGTTATCTGATTTATCATCACCTTTATTGTTAGCTTTGACCATTCCGTCCATTCTCCTTTGGCCTTTCTCATCAGCACGACGGTTCATTTTCCAGAACTGCTGCTCACTGAATGTTTTTTTGAATTTTTTCAAATGTTTTCTCTATGTTGCATGTGAAAATCCCAGGCAGCAGTGGATGGTAAAACAAGAATTTGGTTTAATTTAACTTTAAGTGTATTCATTTAACTCATCGTGACACATTCCATTTTCCTAGATTAGGCAGTGCAAGACTTTATTGCAGGTGTGAACTGGTTTACAGCTTATTCACTAAAACCATTCAAACTCCTTTAAATAAGCCTCTCAGCTCAGGGTCTTGGAGTGCAGAGCTCACCCCTGTATGGCTGAACACAATGAAGGAGACCACACAGGGCCCAGTGTTAGAGGGGGACTTTTTTTTTTATCAATGGGTGGTTCCGTTTCTCTTTTAGGCAAAGGAATGTGTAAATATTACATTTAAAACACAGTAGACGAAGAGGCAATTGGCACCTATTGTTGGGACTGGGGTGAGAAGTTAAAAGGCAAATTTCCTGGTTAATACTGTTACTGATTATTGTGATGGCTGTCTACAGGATATCATTATTTGCTGTCTTGCAAAAGAATCACCGCTTTGAAGTTTTAACTGCTTAACACTAGAATTACCAGAGCCAACGAAAAAACTCATAAATCCGGCCCACCTTAAATCCCTTCGCACCTTTCCATCAGCGTCTTTTGTCTTCTAAATGTGTCGATAAGCAGCGAACAGCCTGCTATACCATCAACCCCACCGCCTCAGAACGGGCAAGACGTTCTCCCAGTTGCTGCCTTGATTGATTCCGGGAGTGAGCTACCCAGAAATGTAAGGGGAAATAATTTGATGTGTGTTTTGTGTCTACAACAATCTGTGTAAACACATTGTTAAAACAGAAACATTTTTCATCTTTTAGTAATAAAAAACAAAATGTAGACATGAACTGTATAATGTATGAAGGCTGATGGCCAAATATCAAATAAACACTTTCACAAAAGGTGCAAGTACAATACAACAGCTTCTGTGGTGCTGTGGTTAATCCGGAGGTCGTGAGTTCTAAACCAAATTTACCATTAAGAGTAGTGAGCTGTTCTTATTGTTATATTATACAATAAAAACATACATTTGATTTGTGTACTTTATATTGTCTTGGGTAATAGAAGTTACTGTTGCCTTTTCTGAAATTACTATTGCGTCTTTCATTCTGTGTTTACTCACTGACCAATTTAAAGAAACCTGTGCACTATTATCGGTAAATTTCAAGAGTTCCCAGTCTCTCAATAAAACTGGGTGGCATAGTCAGATATTTTAATAGTGTCTAGGTTAGATTACCTGTAAGTGTGACCAGCACATTCATTCATACTAGGTCAGCTTCAAATCACCAATTAATGAAACACACAGGTCTTTGAGATGCATTGGAAAATTAGAGTACCTGCTGTAAAATCCTTGTAAACATAGAGGGAAAGTTTAAAATGCACAGAGACAAAGACTAGACTCAGGATTTGAAATGAGGTCCCTGGCTCTGTAAGACAACAACACTAACCACTGTACCATATATGAACAATGCTAAATCATAAGCTACCAGGAAAAGCCAGATTCATTGTAACTTTATTCACACATCTTAAATAATGTGGTAAAAACAGGGTTTGCATTTATATTTGCCTCTGGATGTGCCCATGCTGCCAGTCTTTCCCTGGGCATTTTTAAATATGGTCTTGTCAGTCAAATGCTGCTCAGTTGGACTCCTGCATCTTCAGCGCCTTTACCTATTCTTGTCATTTTGCTGTGGTGTGTGGCTGCTTTATGCCTTTTTATCAAGTGAGCCTCATTGGAACCTGTTATGCTTTGTTTTCAAATGCGGAATAACTTTTACTGTGCCTTTACGGATCTTGAATACCATTAAGGGAATTGAGGAATTTCTGCAGATTTGATTTTTATGGTAATATAAAGCACTTTTGAAATAAAGCAGCCTTATTTTCATAATGGATTCTCAAGAATCCTCCAAAAGAACTGCAAGTGGAAGCAAACAGACAGACAATGAAGGTGCCTCTGTATTGAAAGGAACAATTGCACCTTATTGAATTGATGAAGTGATCATGTTGTTACCCAGCAAGCACTGGGCACATAGTTGAAATCACAACAGAGAGATGATGGAGAAAACAAACCTGAGAGGCAAAAATATAATATAAATGGTTATGATGGCAGATGCTGAAATAAATCCTTATCAACATAGATTTGCTAATTTGTAAATGTGCAATACACCATGCATAAAGATTTCACCACACAACTCCCTTCAGTGAATCAGACCATATCTCTATGTTCATGATTCCTGCATACAGACAATGGCTTAAACAAGTCAATCCAATAGTAAGAACACTGAAGGTGTTACAGACTGGTACAGAGTCATTGTTCTGAGACAGCCTCTGTTGTGCTTGTTGGAGCAGCAGCCACCAAGGTGACACTTACATACTAGCCATGGAAGAATCAGCATCATCCATACTGTATCTGGTCACATTGCGCAATGTAGTGATGATTTTGTAAACACCAAAGAGATAAGTTTGTATGGCAATCATGGGAGATGAGTTTAATATGAGAGTGGGATTACTTCAAGACTCGGCACTGAACCCATTATTACTTCAGCTAAGATTAGATGAGACCAGGACAGAAGTAAAGAAAGTGTCTCCATGGTCAATGCTTACAGTTGACCCTGGGTTATGTGAGGGTGCAAGGGAGGAACTGGAAATGGAATTATAGAAGTAGATGCTCTAGAAGAGCATGGGATGAAGACAAATAGATCAAAAGATCAAAATA
>NC_053167.1:107180393-107367967 GCF_016835505.1 Polypterus senegalus | reverse complement strand
AATCAATGAAGGTGTTTTTAAATAAAATTCCTCTGGGTAGTCATCAGTGGCTTTACTACTTTATTAGAAATTTATAGCATCTCGAATTTTGGAAGGCCTCAATGGTTTGTTCATTTCAACTGTAAAATTTGCAAAGTTTTATATATTTTAATAATTGCATTTACTATCTCAATTTCAGAGTCTGATAATGCAGTCTTCTGGCACCCTTACCTGGTTTAATTCATACTTTGCATGTAAAGATTTACAGCACTGAATATGGAATAAGAACTTTATCACCGATTAGTGGCTCCAGCTGTTACTGCAAATCTAAATAAAACAATAAAATATATCAAAGGAAGCTTTTAAAAGTAAAGAAGGTACACTAGTTTTTCTCTGGTGCTTGCTGTGGCCTAAACAAAAATTAAAAAATAGTCGACTAGGGCAGTATAGTCATTGACTGGGAGATGGGGAGCCAAAAAGCAAAAAGAATTGCCAAAAAACTACCATGGATCTTAGCAAAAAAGTCCAGTTTACAAAAGTGTATGGCAAAGGTTCTTACCTTAACTAAAAATTGTTTCCCAACTAAGTTATGCTGGCAAAGGAATACCAAAGAGTTTTTGTTTATCCAAAAGCTTTAACGCCATGTGCTTGCGTTGTCTTAAACAAAGACGGCATAATGACATCACAAGCTCTCTAGCATCATATTAAATGGTAGGCAACAAACCTTGCTACCAGCAACAACATGGTGGTACCCATTCCAAAACAAACTAAAATGTTGATTATCGTGAAAAAAAAAAATAGGAAATAGCACAATGATGACATTACTAAGATAACATGAACAATTCACAAAATATAAAGCAAAATTAATTTCTGTAAAAATTAAATACTAATGTACAATGTCCTGAAATGATTATGACATTAGTATAACCTGACACAGACAGACTCAGAAGGCACACTTTCAAAAGCACACCTGATTTTATTTTCGTTTCCCTTGTGGGAAATGTCTTCCGTGTCTCCCACAAGCTCAACAACACAGTCCAAATAGCACAAGTACAATCACAACCCAATCCTTTTCTTTTTCTCCTCCACTCCTTCTTGGAAAGCTTTGTCTCCCTCCTCCCGACTCTGGCTCCTCAAATGGAATAAGGTGGCCCCTTTTATAGTTCACCTGGATGTGCTCCAGGTGCTCCCTGATGACCTTCCTCCACCACTTCGTGGTGTGGCAGAAGTGCTGCATGGTCACCCGGAAGCACTCCGGGTGTACCTAGTTCCTGTTCCAGCAGCAATTCCTGGTGGCGGAAGTGCTGCAGTCCAGGGTTTAGCAAATGTCCAGGTATCTCCTGGCGGTGGCCACAGGCACCCACAGGGTTGAGCATCCACGCTCTGTTTCCGTGGCCCCAACACCCAGCAGGGCGGCTGCCCTCTCATGTTCCAGCGGAGATACTGCTCCTCTTCCAGTCCTTCTACTCTCTGGGCATGAGCCCCAGCCATCCACCACAATATAAAATCAGTTCTTTTTCCAATCATTTTCTGAAGCCGATTCTGACATCAGAGTGCTGTTGAGATTTTATAACCAAATTAGTGTCCCAATAATGTGAGTAAATGTCCGTTCTTAGTGTCAACAAGCCTTAAACAGAAACAGAGGATCTGGGAGATCCAACTATGCCCTGCTTTGTTTCTGTAAGAGGAAAAGATAATTGTCTTTGCTAGTTCACTGCCAACCTTCACTGTTGTAGTTTCTTTGATTTATGCAGGAATGATTGTTGGTTTTCACTTGTAGCAGGTCAGAGAGTTCATCAATAGATAGATAGATAGAACTAAACTTTAATGTCTTTGGAATAAAGTAAATCTATATAAACAGTAGCAGAACATGGATGCACATTTTACACAAATGATGACTAGGCCCAGATTAAAGCTCAGGTCCCTACAGCTGTGAGGCAGCATTGCTAACCGTTATGCCATGTTATACTTGTAGAAATCACTTTGTCATAGAAGCTAAACGTGGGCATGTGCTAAATTCCTGTGGTGCAGTTATGCCATTTATTAATTAATATACTGCTTTTTTGATTAAACACATTGCACTATCCAGCAAATAAAAAGTTTGCTGAAAATATATTATAGCCTTTAAATACATAAGAACGGTAAATTACATTTAAAATGGTGATTTGTATGCCTGTAATCCACTGTGTAATAATAAAAGGATTTTGTTCAGAATAATGAGTTAAGGAATTCAAATGAGCTCTACCCAGTTTTTAATTCAGTCTTAATTGGCTGATATAGGTATTGTCCAATTAGATTTGCCCCCAGGGAAGTATGATTGGCAGACATTATTCTTGCTACTTGGCATTGGTTCAAGTCTGTAAAGCTCAACTTGCTGGTGTGAAAGGTGGTTTGGTATACAGAATTTTCATACAGAAAATGTTGGCCTCTGTTGGTGAGAAGAAAAAGCTATTAAGCAAGTAAGTTTAAAGCTAAATGTAGTATAAAAGATGACACAAGCTTTATTTCAGCCAATTAGGTAATTCATCCATCTTCAGCTTTTAGAAGTTCAAGGATTACTATTGACTATTGGCTGAGGCTTTATTTGAATGATTCCAAAAAGGGGAAAAAATCTATACAAGTTTTTCATGTCTTTTTCAGATAATTAATCTCATATTACTTTTGTCTGCCCAAGTGTATCGAATTTTAGAAGTTCTAATTATGTGCCTAAGACAGTATGGCTGGAATCCAGGACTGCTTGTGAGAAATTAGAAAAATATTATTTATTTATTAGTTTGCTTATTTTGGTCAGTAACATGAACTACTGGATAACATTACATCAGATATGACACATGTGAGGAGACTTATGAGATAATACACTGCTCACAAAAATTAAAGGAACACTTTAAAGAAACACATTAGATACATCAGATCTCAATATGAAGTTGGATATCTATACAAATAACGACAGGACAATGTCTTAGGAACAAAAGGATGCCAAGTCTTTTAATGGAAATAAAAGTTTTCTGCCTACAGAGGGCTCAATTGTGTAGACACCCTAAAATCAGAGTGAAATGAAGATGTGGCAGGCTAGTCCATTTTTTCAAAAACTTAATTTCTGCTACTCAAAATGCTTTTCAGTATCTTGTGTGGCCCGACGAGCTTGTATGCATGCTTGACAACGCCGGGCATGCTCCTAATGAGACGACGGATGGTGTCTTGTGGCATTTCCTCCCAGATCTGTATGAGGGCATCCCTGAGCTGTTGTACAGTCTGAGGAGCAACCTGGTGGCACCTAATGGACCGAAACATAATGTCCCACAGATGTTCTATTGGGTTTAAGTCAGGGGATCATGAAGGCCATTCAATTGTTTCAATTCCTTCATCCTCCAGGTACTGCCTGCATACTCTTGCCACATGAGGCTGGGCATTGTCGTGCATTAGGAGGAAACCAGGACCTACTGCACCAGCGTAGGGTCTGACAATGGGTCCAAGGATTTCATCCTGATACCTAATGGCAGTCAAGATGCCATTGTCTAGCCCAGTGTTTCCCAACCTTTTGAGCCACGGCACATATTTTACATTAGAAAATCACAAGGCACACCACCAAACAAAAATGTCACAAAAGTAAATTTATTGAAATATAATAAAAGTGTAGTCTCAATTTACTCAATTTACTTACTCAGTGTGAAACCTGGGCCTGTTTAGTTGAACATAAAGCTGATATTCTTGCAGGAATTGAAGAAAGACACACACGAAGATCTTCCTCAACAACTCTGAGTCTCTCTCTTTTTCGTCTTTATAGCAGTCATGCTTGAAAAGCCCACCTCGCATAGATAGGTTGTGGAGAAAGGGAGCAGAATTGAAATAGCTTTGTTTGCCAGAATTGGGAACTCCTTGGCAGCAGTCAGCCAAAAACTGTCCAAACGTAGATCAGCAAACCTCAGTTTTAGACCACGATTTTGTCTCAGTTCAGTTATTTCTTCCTGCTCCTGCAAAGTCATGTCCTTTTCAACTGCAGTTGAGCTGTATGGGTTCGTAACCCAGTCAAGGCCATCAGTGGAAAGTGAAGGGAAATAACATGACAACTTCTGCTCAAGACTTTGCAGATGTTTACCTATTGCCTCACACAGTGCAGCACTGTTGACACCGTGCCATTTCTGGGTGTGTGGGAACATGTTAAGGTTGGCACTTTCAAAATGTTGTATCCTCTCCTGTTGTTCTTTCTGACAATTCCTTGCAAAACAGAAAGTTTTCTCTGATGATGTCTCCATGTACAAAGTGCACATTTGCCATAAGTTGTGAATGTCCACTGATATCCGTAGATTCATCGATTTGCAATGCAAATTTGCCACTAATCGCAACTTTTCCAAAACTATCTTTTCAATGTCAGCAGACATGTCTTCAATACGTCTGGAAATTGTATTATTTGAGAGAGGGACTATGGGTATTTCTTTAACAGCGCCAGGGCTGATCATCTCTTTTAAGATAATTTTGCAGGCAGGCAGTATTAATGTCTCTGTTACAGTGTGTGGCTGTTTTGATATAGTGATGAGTTCAGCAACTTGGTAGCAAGCTTAAAGTGCTTTCTCACTCGTCTTCGTGGTTTTCCTCATTAACGCTGCCTGTTTCTCAGTCTGTCCACACAGTTGAACAAAATAGTCCATGTTCTTGTTTTGAAGTTATGGGTGTTTTGTCTGGAAATGGTGTTTAAGTTTACTTGGAACCATGACACTGTTTGACAATTTTTCCCCGCACACCAGGCATAGCGGAATTGGCTCTGTTGGTTCCCCAGTATAAGTGAATCCAAAGGCAAGATAACTCATTGCATTGCCTTGAACTCACCTTTTGCTTTCTTCTAAACACTACATATTCTAGGGCCTTCATCTGGGTCAGAATTTTCTCCAGGACCCTGGTCAGGTTGATTACTTTTCTTTTTAAATATTTATCCATTGCTATTACCTGCGGCGTTGTCTCACTTCCAGCATGACTAGGTACTTTCGTATTTCTTCTTCGTCTTCTTCTGTCTTACTGGCGGTTGGCAACCCACTTAATTGGAGCAAGAAGTTGTACTGCCCTCTAGTGACAGCAGAACAAACAGGCAGCCTTAGAGTACCAATCAGGTGAAATTGGAAAATCTTTCACGGCACACCTGATGATTTCTCACGGCACACTTATGTGCGCGGCACAGTGGTTGGGAAACACTGGTCTAGCCTGTAGAGGTCTGCGAGTCGCTCCATGGATATGCCTCCAAGATCATCACTGACCCACCACCAAACCAGTCATGCTAAACGATGTTACAGGCAGCATAATATTCTCCACGGCTTCTCCTGACCCTTTCACGTCTTTCACATATACTCAGGGTGAACCTGCTCTCATCTGTGAAAAGCACAGGACGCCAGTGGCGGACCTGCCAATTCTGGTATTCTATGGCAAATGCCAATTGAGCTCCCGGTGCTGTGCAGTGAGCACAGGCGCAGTAGACATTTGGGCCCTCAGGCAACCCTCATGAAGTCTGTTTCTGATTGTTTGGTCAGAGACATTCACACCAGTGGCCTGCTGGAGGTCATTTTGTAGGGCTCTGGCAGTGCTCATCCTGTTCCTCCTTGCCCAAAGGAGCAGATACTGGTCCTGCTGATGGGTTATGGACCTTCTATGGCCCTCTCCAGCTCTCCTAGAGTAACTGCTTGTCTCCTAGAATCTCCTCCATGCCCTTGAGACTGTGCAGGGGAGACACAGCAAACCTTCTGGCAATGACACGTATTGATGTGCCATCTTGGAGAAGTTGGACTACCTGTGCAACCTCTGTAGGGTCCAGGTATCGCCTCATGCTATCAGTAGTGACACTGACTGTAGCCAAATGCAAAACTAGTGAAGAAACAGTCAGAAAAGATGAGGAGGGAAAAATGTCAGTGGCCTCCACCTGTTAAACCATTCCTGTTTTGGGGGTCATCTCATTGTTGCCCCTCTAGTGCATCTGTTGTTAATTTCATTAACACCACAGCAGCTGAAACTGATTAACAACCCCCTCTGCTACTTAACTGACCAGATTAATATCCCATAAGTTTCATTGACTTTATGCTATACTCTGATTAAAAAGTGTGCCTTTAATTCTTTTGAGCAGTATATTATAGTGTTCAGGTTGGGCATTATCCACCAGGAGGAGTGTTTGTGTGTCTATCTGTATGTTGATTCAGTTGCTAAGTCTCTGTCATTCTAATAGATGGTGCATCACAAAGATTAACGCTGCTGTCACGAATCCCATACCAATAGCATATAACAGAGACATATGCATTGCATGGTGTCAGTGGCGTAACTAGGGGCGGGAGGAGGAGGTGGCATTATTGGCCTAAAGGCTCAGTACAATTCGTGTGTAAGCAGCAGGAATGAATGAAAAATGTAAAATTCTCTGATTGTTATCCACAAATGCTTCAAAAATAATTTTCAGACTGTCCTTCTGTGACGCATCAGACACAGCAGTTGAAATTTATGGGGCAATAACAAAATAAACATAAACATTACACGATAATAATTTTTAGTAAGATAACTAATTTTCAATTTATAATTTAGTTTCATTATCAATCCAAATGCGTTTTGCTCTGCAGAAAATATCCCCACCTATCACTTGTACACTACACTGGTTCTGGTTTTGGAGCGTAATTATATTAAACTAATAATTAGAACATGGCTTATCAGTGTGTCTATTATATTCTTGTCTAGCTGATGCTTATAAATAATTATATGTGAAAAATGATTACTGTTTTTCTATATACTGTATGAATAGAAAAAATTAGAAAAAAATAGAAAAATAGATTCCAAAAAGTTGGGACACTATACAAATCGTGAATAAAAACTGAATGCAATGATGTGGAGGTGCCAACTTCTAATATTTTATTCAGAATAGAACATAAATCATGGAACAAAAGTTTAAACTGAGAAAATGTATCATTTTAAGGGAAAAATATGGTGTCAACAAATCCCCAAAAAGTTTGGACAAGGCCATTTTCACCACTGTGTGGCATCTCCCCTTCTTCTTACAACACTCAACAGACGTCTGGGGACCGAGGAGACCAGTTTCTCAAGTTTAGAAATAGGAATGCTCTCCCATTCTTGTCTAATACAGGCCTCTAACTGTTCAATCGCGTCTTGGGCCTTCTTTGTCGACCTTCCTCTTTATGATGCCAAATGTTCTCTATAGGTGAAAGATCTGGACTGCAGACTGGCCATTTCAGTACCGGATCCTTCTCCTACGCAGCCATGATGTTGTGATTGATGCAGAATGTGGTCTGGCATTATCTTGTTGAAAAATGCAGGGTCTTCCCTGAAAGAGATGACGTCTGGATGGGAGCATATGTTGTTCTAGAACCTGAATATATTTTTCTGCATTGATGGTGCCTTTCCAGACATGCAAGTTGCCCATGCCACACGCACTCATGCAACCCCATACCATCAGAGATGCAGGCTTCTGAACTGAGCGTTGATAACAACTTGGGTTGTCCTTGTCCTCTTTGGTCCGGATGACATGGCGCCCCAGATTTCCAATAAGAACTTTGAATCGCGACTCGTCCTGACCACAGAACAGTCTTCCATTTTGCCACACTCCATTTTAAATGATCCCTGGCCCAGTGACAACGCCTGAGCTTGTGGATCTTGCTTAGAAATGGCTTCTTCTTTGCACTGTAGAGTTTCAGCTGGCAACGGCGGATGGCACGGTGGATTTTGTTCACTGACAATGGTTTCTGAAAGTATTCCTGAGCCCATTCTGTGATTTCCTTTACAGTAGCATTCCTGTTTGTGGTGCAGTGTCGTTTAAGGGCCTGGAGATCACGGGCATCCAGTATGGTTTTACTGGCCTTGACCCTTACGCACAGAGATTGTTCCAGATTCTCTGAATCTTCCGATGATGTTATGCACAGTTGATGATGATAGATGCAAAGTCTTTGCAATTTTTCGCTGGGTAACACCTTTCTGATATTGCTCCACTATCTTTCTGCAACATTATCGGAATTGGTGATCCTCTACCCATCTTGGCTTCTGAGAGACACTGCCACTCTGAGAAGCTCTTTTATACCCAATCATGTTGCCAATTGACCTAATTAGTGTTTATTGGTCTTCCAGCTCTTCGTTATGCTCAAATTTACTTTTCCAGCCTCTTATTGCTACTTGTCCCAACTTTTTTGGGATTTGTTGACACCGTGAAATTTTGAATCAACATATTTTTCCTTTAAAATGATACATTTACACGTTTGATCTGTCATCTACGTTCTATTACAAATAAAATATTGACATTTGCCATCTCCACATCATTGCATTCAGTTTTTATTCACAATTTGTTTAGTGTCCCAACTTTTTGGAATCCGGTTTGTACATCAATGTAAAATTTATCTTAAATTTTCTCTAAACGTCATTTTAATTTTCTATTTAGATAGGATAACATATTCAGATATGTTGGATGGCAGTAAATTGAAGCACCGCCCCACCCAAGTGGCATGAACTCTAGCTACGCCACTGCATGGTGTACTGAAAACGTTAACCCCGTGGTCTTTCATTGATTACTTAGATTTCAACCCATCTTAGACAGGTAGCATAGTTAATTCAACATAACAGTATAGGTCGGACTGTGTTTCTTTAAAAATTGAACAGTTAAACTAACTTATTTAAAAGAAAATACAATATGTATACCACTATCTAGCCAGCCCTGGCTTGAATATGCAGTGATTTAAGAGTCATCTGTTTAGCGTTACTTTGCATACCTAAACAAAGCTACCTGCTCTGTGTGATAATCTCACTTACACTCCACCTGTTCACCCTGCCATATTGCAAGATAATTATTGCCAGCATTCTTTAAACTTCCAGTTCGGGTATGTCTGTTTGTAGGAAGCCATATATATCACATTAGTTTCTTGTACCTTTAATCAAAATACTGCCTGATGACTTCTAGCCACAGTAGATATTCTAGCAAAGTGTAGCTTGTGTTGTAAATAATTCCAGATGTACCTCAGAGTGGCCTGTCTTTATTGTCACTTTGCCAATGGGCACCAACCACTTTTGGAGCATCTTGTAGCTCACTAACCGTTATGCCATGTTATACTTGTAGAAATCACTTTGTCATAGAAGCTAAACGTGGGCATGTGCTAAATTCCTGTGGTGCAGTTATGCCATTTATTAATTAATATACTGCTTTTTTGATTAAACACATTGCAAATAAAAAGTTTGCTGAAAATATATTATAGCCTTTAAATACATAAGAACGGTAAATTACATTTAAAATGGTGATTTGTATGCCTGTAATCCACTGTGTAATAATAAAAGGATTTTGTTCAGAATAATGAGTTAAGGAATTCAAATGAGCTCTACCCAGTTTTTAATTCAGTCTTAATTGGCTGATATAGGTATTGTCCAATTAGATTTGCCCCCAGGGAAGTATGATTGGCAGACATTATTCTTGCTACTTGGCATTGGTTCAAGTCTGTAAAGCTCAACTTGCTGGTGTGAAAGGTGGTTTGGTATACAGAATTTTCATACAGAAAATGTTGGCCTCTGTTGGTGAGAAGAAAAAGCTATTAAGCAAGTAAGTTTAAAGCTAAATGTAGTATAAAAGATGACACAAGCTTTATTTCAGCCAATTAGGTAATTCATCCATCTTCAGCTTTTAGAAGTTCAAGGATTACTATTGACTATTGGCTGAGGCTTTATTTGAATGATTCCAAAAAGGGGAAAAAATCTATACAAGTTTTTCATGTCTTTTTCAGATAATTAATCTCATATTACTTTTGTCTGCCCAAGTGTATCGAATTTTAGAAGTTCTAATTATGTGCCTAAGACAGTATGGCTGGAATCCAGGACTGCTTGTGAGAAATTAGGAAAAATATTATTTATTTATTAGTTTGCTTATTTTGGTCAGTAACATGAACTACTGGATAACATTACATCAGATATGACACATGTGAGGAGACTTATGAGATAATATTATAGTGTTAAGGTTGGGCATTATCCACCAGGAGGAGTGTTTGTGTGTCTATCTGTATGTTGATTCAGTTGCTAAGTCTCTGTCATTCTAATAGATGGTGCATCACAAAGATTAACGCTGCTTTCACGAATCCCATACCAATAGCATATAACAGA
This sequence comes from Polypterus senegalus, assembly GCF_016835505.1. Lineage (NCBI taxonomy): Eukaryota > Metazoa > Chordata > Cladistia > Polypteriformes > Polypteridae > Polypterus > Polypterus senegalus. The sequence goes on along the minus strand of NC_053167.1, from coordinate 107,357,884 downwards.
GACATATGCATTGCATGGTGTCAGTGGCGTAACTAGGGGCGGGTGGAGGAGGTGGCATTATTGGCCTAAAGGCTCAGTACAATCCGTGTGTAAACAACAGGAATGAATGAAAAATGTAAAATTCTCTGATTGTTATCCACAAATGCTTCAAAAATCATTTTCAGACTGTCCTTCTGTGACGGCATCAGACACAGCAGTTGAAATTTATGGGGCAATAACAAAAATAAACATAAACATTACACCGATAATAATTTTTAGGAAGATAACTAATTTACAATTTATAATTTAGTTTCATTATCAATCCAAATGCGTTTTTGCTCTGCGCAGAAAATATCCCCACTTATCACTTGTACACTACACTGGTTCTGGTTTTTGGAGCGTGATTATATTAAACTAATAATTAGAACATGGCTTATCAGTGTGTCTATTATATTCTTGTCTAGCTGATGCTTATAAATAATTATATGTGAAAAATGATTTCTGTTTTTCTATATATGAATACATCAATGTAAAATTTATCTTAAATTTTCTCTAAACGTCATTTTAATTTTCCATTTAGATAGGATAACATATTCAGATATGTTGGATGGCAGTAAATTGAAGCACCGCCCCACCCAAGTGGCATGAACTCTAGCTACGCCACTGCATGGTGTACTGAAAACGTTAACCCCGTGGTCTTTCATTGATTACTTAGATTTCAACCCATCTTAGACAGGTAGCATAGTTAGTTCAACATAACAGTATAGGTCGGACTGTGTTTCTTTAAAAATTGAACAGTTAAAATAGCTTATTTAAAAGAAAATACAATATGTATACCACTATCTAGCCAGCCCTGGCTTGAATATGCAGTGATTTAAGAGTCATCTGTTGAGCGTTACTTTGCATACCTAAACAAAGCTACCTGTTCTGTGTGATAATCTCACTTACACTCCACCTGTTCACCCTGCCATATTGCAAGATAATTATTGCCAGCATTCTTTAAACTTCCAGTTCGGGTATGTCTGTTTGTAGGAAGCCATATATATCACATTAGTTTCTTGTACCTTTAATCAAAATACTGCCTGATGACTTCTAGCCACAGTAGATATTCTAGCAAAGTGTAGCTTGTGTTGTAAATAATTCCAGATGTACCTCAGAGTGGCCTGTCTTTATTGTCACTTTGCCAATGGGCACCAACCACTTTTGGAGCATCTTGTAGCTCACAACCGAGATGAACCAGTGGCAAGTGAAGAGATAAGGAGTCAGTCATTCAGTGTCCAATCTGTGAAATCGTTATAAAAGTGCAGTGCAATAAGTAATTCAATCCTTTCAATACCATCAATAAATTGTGCCAGTAGATTAAAATCTCCCAAATGGATCTACAACAGCATAAAGAGTCATCATCAGGAGGTTGTTTATTAAAATCATTGCAACAGAAAGGGCTCTTTCTCCCTTGTAACAGTCCCACACATAGTGCTGTTACAGCACTTCCATCATCTGGGACCTCTTGGGATACTGGGCAAAGACTCAAGAAACTTTTCATATATTTACATCGCCGTATTGCCTTCAAAGCACATCCCTCCACAAACTCTCTGTAGAATATCGGGCAAAGTTCCAGGCAACTTTGCACAAAGCTCCGTCACCACATTGCCTTCAAAGCATATGCCTCCACAAACTAATCCTTTTCTTCCAGTCATTGATCCTTCTTTGCTCCTCCAAAGGTAAATGAACAGATCCAGATCTTATCTCTTATCCGTTTTATTACTTGGAACTGTCTGAGCCTTTTAATTACTTATGGACGTATTTGTTAACTTATCCAACTTGTAGAATAAACTTTGTACATTTTTGCACTGTTTAAACAAAAGACCATTTTGTGTCTCTCACTCACCTTATTGCCTGTCCCTGGCTATATGAACTATGAGGGGGTCCAACTTTCCTCCTAAGAGTCAGACACCCCCTGGCACAGTGAACCCTGACATTCTGCACAAAGCGCTGTTATAGTGCTTGCATCATCCAGGCTTCCTTCGGCTATTAGGCAAAGACCTCAGCAACTTTGCAAACCGCTCATTCACTACATTGACTTAAAATTATATCCCTCTATGAACTCTCTTCAGGATATTTGGCAAAGACCCCAGCAACCTTGTACACAGCTGTACACCACATTATCTCCAAAGCACATCCCTCCATGAACTAACGCTTTCCTTCTAGCCATCAATCCTTAACTTCTTCTCCAGAAGCAAATAACAGATCCAGATCTCTCTCTCTCTCTCGAGCATTGACTCTTCATTCTCTGAGACACCAGCCCTGTCCCTTGCACTCACACTCCAACCTACACCCTCTGTGCTCTCCTCACATTCGCTGCCCCACCTGCTATTCCTGTTCCACCCCCTGCCATCACTCCTCTTAATTACAGCTAATTAGCACATGGTCTCCATCAATTACATGGACGCATGGAGCTATACACTAACTACTTCTAGCTAACTGAATTCAACTGATTTATCTCGTCAAGGCACAGGGTATCACAGTAAGGTGAGCTTAAAGACTTTTGGTAAGGCCCCTTATAAGAGACAGTTGCCACCTACTCAGTTGTAAAAACTGCCTGCGCTTTGCCATTGGTCCTCTGTCCACATGTGTGTAGGCACAACTCAAGGACAATTAAAGCAAAGGATACACCTGATCGCAATTTGATGTGCCACAGCAAAGTGTCTGAATATTTACATGTGTAAGACACTAATGAATTATTGAAATGAATGCATTGAATTTAGCTTTGCATTTACGCAAACCAGTAACGCAGTAAAGCTGGCTGTTGGAGAAGCAGTGAAGAACAATTTTGCTGCTTACAAATCTAGGATGAAATCTGTTTTGATACATTCTTTGGTGTAGAATCACCCATCTTTCATTTAATGGATCAAATTTGCTATTCTTGATCTGCTCTCTTGGGTGAGTTGGCAGAACATCCTCATTATTATTATTACTATATATTTCTTTAACCAAGGTGACTGTCAAGATTACGATACATTACAATAATTTTTTACAGTTGTGTTTGAGGGTTAAGTGACCTACCCAGAGTCACACTGTGAGACAAAATCAGGAACTGAACCGGTGATCTTGGGATATAAATCCCACGTGTTAATGATTAGATAACACTGGCTGTAGCAAGGCTTTTTACACTTATTTGGATTTCTCATCTAATGAATGCACATCAGGTTAAATGGTTTAGAAAGATCATGCTTTGCTTTGCAATGGACTGGCAACAACAACATTTATTTATATAGCACATTTTCATACAAAAAAATGTAGCTCAAAGTGCTTTACAAAATGGAGAATAGAAAAATAGAAGACACAGTAAAAAATAAAAAAGAGTCAACATTAATTAACATAGAATAAGTAAGGTCCGATGGCCAGGGTGGACAGAAAAAACAACAAAAAAAAAAAACTTCAGACGGCTGGAGAAAAAAAAAAAAATCTGTAGGGATTCCAGACTATGAGACCGCCCAGTCCCCTCTGGGCAATCTACCTAACATAAGTGAAACAGTCCTCTTTGTATTTAGGGTTCTCATGGAAGGACTTGATGATGATGGTCACGTAGACTTCTGGCTTTCAGTCCATATATTTTTATATATTTTTGCACTCCATATATACTGCTTAATTTATATGAGGGACGTTCAAAAAGTTTCCGCACTTTTATATTTTCTTTGGAAATGGTGAAGGTGGGAGTAGTAGTAATTGTTCATGTCTGAGAGTGTCATGTGACTAGTTCTGTCTGGCAAGCTTAGTATAAGAGTTGTCACCCTGTGGTGAAGATGGCTATGGAACTTACAAATTCCACCAAAGATAAACTGTGCTCTGTCATATGCTTTATGTAGGCAGAAGGTGTGCTTGTAGCAGAAATTCATCTCCACATGTCTACTCAGTATGGGGATAAATTTCTCTCTCGTAGAGTTGTCTATGAGTGGATTGAAATGTTTAAAAATGGCCGTACTAGTGTGATGGATGCAGAGCTCTCCGGGCATTCAGCTACAGCCACGACCACGAGGAATGAAGAAAGTACCCCAGAACTGATTCACATCAGTGGCTACACGCTCAACCATAAACATGGCATTAAAAAGTTGGTACGATGCTAGTAAAATTGCATCACAAAGGAAGGTGACTATGTAGAAAAGTGATGTAATTTGTTTTTGAAATTCTTAATAAATAAGAGTTAAATGTTCCTCGTATCTTACAAATATCGTAAATGTTAATGCCAAATACAACCTCTGGGTTTCTGCAACCATGCAAAAGCTTTATCCAAAACTGGGTTTACACAGTGGTGGCTGAATAATGTGATCATGTAGTGGTTAGCTTTGTTTCCATACACCTCCAGGTTCATGGTCACTGTATGTGTAGATTTTACTTATAAAGCCTTAGGAAATTTTCCTGATTACAGCTTGGTGATCAGAATGATTACAGCTTGGAATCTGCAGAGTTGCTCCCTTCAGGTTTACCATCTCCCATTCAGCAGCTAAGTAAATTGCCTCATTTTTGTTTAAATGCATCATGATAAACTGCTTATTTTAAACAGTGGTATATTATTGTGATTAGTTTTGAATATATATATGCGAAAAAGGAATAAAATCTCAAAAGCCATTTCATAAAAAAAGTAATCAAATAGGTTTGGGAGCACAGTGTAGCATTGCTATGTGGGAGTAAGTGGCTCTGTTTTCATCAGTTTCTGTCAGACCACACAGAGCATATAAACAGAAAAACAACGGGATAGATGGCAGGCTGAATGGTAATAACAGGTTGTGTACTCACAACTGTTCACAAAACTATGAGCAAACACTTAACTAAACATTTAAATGAGAACAACTGGTCTGTGTAAACCTTCCTGCCTGGTTATCTCGTTTTTCCAGCAAAAGAGATAACAAGAAGCAGCTCTTGCTCAACAAAAAATGAGTAATGGAAGTCAAATAAAAAGCTGGAAAAAAAACATGAACTAAGTAAAATTCTGCTTAGCTTCTAAACAGAGACATGTGACAAGCTTCTCATTCAGTAGTACGCTCACATTGCATCTTACACATACATGTAGTTCTTCAGTCTATTTACTTCACTTCAGAGGTCGGGACTGCTAAAGGACCACATACCACATATAAAATGAGAGCAACTGCTCTGAAGTCCTTAGGATCACTGGAATGTCCTTACTTTAGGACCACATAGGATGTTCTGGTATTAAGGAACCTTCTGCAAACTCAGATGCTGAAGGACCCTATAGAGCTGGCGGGCAGGTTTTCAGCATCCTGGGACTGATTCCATCTGGCCCTTAGGCTCTGTATGCACGTATGTTTATCTGTATGGTGGCCTTTAAGGGAGTGATAGAATTTTGGCATTTGTGATTGATGTAAAAAAAAAAAATACTGAAGTTGTTAACTTTTTGTGCCAATGTAATAGATATTTCTTGAAAGCTTAAATGAACTGAATGTTAGCATGTAGGGAAAAAACAAAAACATCCTTCAGATTTATGACCACATTGTTGGATTTAGGGTGAAATTTGTATTCCAAATGCCAGCTATGGCTTGCTTCTCCATTCTATTGAAATTCCTGTTAAAAATTAAAAGCCCTGAGTGATCAGCTTATATTAGACATGTCAAAGTTTCACTGGTTTTGGGATTCATTTCACTATGAATTGGAAAAGTGCAGACCTGCCTTCCCTGCATTGTCGAGTAGTTGATCAAACTGTTATGAAACAGGATAATAATAGGAATGTAGTCCAAGTTTAGAAGGAACAGTTAACTCAAATGTCACATTTTTACAAGAGAAAACAGGCAGCCAATCTGAATCTGTATTTTATAGAAAACATCATCAGGAGATGCTATTAAGATTAAGCAACAATACATTTCAAAGTAATAGAAACAAACCCTAGGTTACTTAAGCAAAGAGCTAGAATTCAAACAGCAGCAGCACTAATAACTGCTACACTTCACTAGCCATGAACATTATCAGTACTGAAGACTGTGCAGCATGGTAGGATGGTTAGACCAGCCACCTCACATCTTCAATATCCTGAAGTGAAGAGATGGTGTAGAGGCGAGCTGAGAGTGCTTACCCTATGGTCTGTGTCTGGGTCCCAATGCTCCAGAGTAGTGAAAGGGAACCCTGTGCTGTACAAATGAAACTGTTTAGATGGAAAAATCGAGGTCCTGCCTCTCTGAGGTCATAAAAGATCCTTGTGCATGTTTTGAAAATAGTAGAGTGTCCACTGATGACTTGGTTAAATTGCCTATCATGGCCTCAGCCTTTCTGGCCCCCTAATTATCCCGTCGCTTATTGCCTAAGTAACTATCACCCCTTCACCACTTAATCACTAATGTGTGGTGAATGTACTGGCGCAAGAACTGTGCGTGTTGTATTGTCAAGGTGGATGCTGCACATTGGTGGTGGTTGAAGTGGTTCCCCAAAGTCTACATAAAACGTTTTGAGTAGATAGAAAAGTGCTATATAAATGTAATTAATTATTATTATTTTTCAATTAAAATTCCACACCTGTCACTGACTGCATGGAGTTTCCAGGTTCTGCTAGTATCTTCATGAGCTGTTCCTACTACTCTGGTTTTCCTCCCACTTCCAGACGATGGGTTAAGTTGATTCACTATTTCGGTCCAGTATTAGTGCCGTTGTGTATATAAATAAATGTGCTGAGGTCTGCTCCAGTGCCCACTACCCTAAACTCAGTGTTTATTAGTAAAAGACATTTGGGAGAATTCCCCATCCGGTTAATAATGCCCACATGGTATGATGAGCTGACACAATAGGATTATTATAATGAAGACCCCTATAGGACAAAAGTAATCATCTTGTATCTTTTGTACCATTGCTGTATTTGGATGTGCCTGTAATTAAATGGCGTTTCCCTTTATTTTTGATTGCTGCTTCCTTCTGGTCTGTCCTATCATCTTTGTTGCTCTGTAACACTATTTATTTGTTAAGAAATTATGAGAGTGGGGCAAGGAAATAAAAGATGGTGCCTGACTGAAATGCTCATGCTAACAGTGTGCTATCTGCATTGTGAAAACTTTTGAGCTGAAAACTTGAGTTTACTGCCTAGTGTTCAGTGTTTTGGACCTTTTGCTCTACTTTCTGAATTTTGTTTTTGACTAGTGTTTTGTCTTGGTAGAGTAATATATGACTCTTCTTTCCCCTTTTGTTTTATTGATTTGTAACCTTTGTGAGAATGCCTCAACTCTCACTGACTTACCACTGTTTAAAAGGTACTGTACCATATAACTTCTCCTCACCTTCCCTTCTACATTTATAACCTCGGGCAATTAGGTATAGTAAAAGACAAGTAGGAGCTAAGTTACAATTTAAATAATGTATTATTGAAAATATTCATAAATAATAACAATAATATACAAAGTACATCTGAATATTGGCAACCATACAACCTGATAAATGGTGGTGTGTAACTTCAGGTGGCACACAGACTTGTTAGTTACTTAAAATGTCTCTAGTTAAGTCCTCATTTGTGGTCAGCTTTCTTCAGAACAGGCTGCATGCCTGTCTCAATATGGCTGCAGAATCATGCTCTTCATTTTGTTGTCCTTTTTAGTTCATGGTGTGTGAGATGGTCTTTCATCAGTTTGGTAAGAGAGCGAGGGTGAGGTAAAGCAAGCAAATTTATAGGTTTTCTGTCCAACCCCTAGAGCCAATAGGGCGTCATGGTATTTAAAGGCTTATGATACAAGCCAATTCCAAACAGCCATACTTCAGACCAATGGGGCGGAGAACACTTTCACATCTGCACCTGTGAAGTTTGCCAGTCAGGCAGTCTGGATTTCCTGTGGGGGTTGATTGAGCGGGTTTTCAAACTTGTTTCAGGCACTCCCCCCAACTCTGTCATAAAATTACAAAGGACTGGTTCTTAAAAGGAGGAAGGGGTTCTTAACTATCAAACCATTGCTGTTCTTATCAATGATAGACATTAGTGTTGTAAGTTACCAATAAAGACATGCAAAATTTCACACCACAAGAATTAGTTTATTTTGGATACATTGGCCTGTGTTTCTGTACTTTGATATTATGTGTCCATTTGCTTATTTTTGATTGAACTTCTTTAGATTCTGGATTTTATTAAATATTATGTGATTTTTCTGTATTTATCTTCCCATGGAGCTGAAGTTGTCAAATCTGCATGCCACACAACTTTCAGACTTTCCACCACAGTTCACAAGACAGCATGCTATACTGCAGTTCGGTGGCTTAGCTTTTTCTGCAATTAGCCGGCATCACTTTTTTGTATACTAGCCTGTCTCTGTGAATGTGATTAGTCAGATCATAAGTGAAAATGTACAATTCACCAAATCGAGTTTCATGCAACTAAAGCTGCTATGACAATGAGGTATATATACACCAATTATCAACCATACTTAGTCCAGTTCAGGATGGTGGGTGTTAGAGCCTACCACAGAAGTATCATGATGAACAGTGTAGTAGGCCATGTTCACATACAACCACACATATTCATACTAAGCAAATTTAAGTTAACCAATTGGCATAAAGATATATGAGATGTGTGAAGAAACTGTGATACCTAGAAAATAAAATAAACAAACAATGCTGACACAAGAAAAATGTGAAAACTCCACAGTTTAAAACAAATTTTTATCAAGGTAATAAGCAAACAGTTGGCATTTGATAGCAGTTAGTTATCATTCTTATGCTTGTAGAATAGGCCTGTATATGATTTGTCATATTCAAAAGGTATGAGGTGATAGCCAGTCTTAATTATTTTGTAAATTTATTCTTTCATGATGAGCAAAATGCCAATTATCTCTCAGTGACTATCTGTTCCTGACAATCCAGTTGATGGAAAAAGAAACAGTAATTGATGAAGTGTCCAATTTTTGGCTCATTAACAGACATGTAACATTTATCTTACTTGGCACAAAATGTTGGAGCAGTTTCTGTCAATACCATAAACGTAAAAGTCAGATTTCACAGTGGAGGAAAAAAAAAAAGACAGTATAGTTGAAGGTATGTCAGTCCCGAGGTCTTATATACAGCCACCATATTTCCTGCCTAAGTAATCTGGACTGCCTAGGGTTAGATGAGAAACAAAACACAGAGAAAAGTTCACTCTCTTGATCCCTCAAGTTGTGTTTTATTTTCTACTCAGCCTCAATTCCGAGTACTACCTCATCAAAGGAATAACCCAAAAAAAAAAGTACAACTTGGAATGGCTTACACACTTAAATAATACTCCACCCAAAAAGTATGATATATTTTTATATGTTACTTACCCCATTTCCAGTGATTATCAGTCATAGCCTGCATTTACAGTGTAGTGTGACATCCCCGGTGATCTGCAACTTCCCATGGAATACTACATCGAATAATTTTTTACATATATTTCTTTGTAGTGGTGGCCTTGAAAAGTTTTTAATCTCATATTTTCATGGGGTAAGGACTTCATATCGATTCTCATAGAACAGAACCCGGATAAAAGAGTGGCTATCTAGCAGTTACGTATATTTAAAGTTCAGCAAAACAGAAACCATGATTATGGCTTTCCTTGGCACTTATCCTATATTTAATCAGGTGTTTGTATCTTTTCCATAATTGATAAGTCCAATGTTTGAAACCTTGGAGTTATATTTGATTTCTTTCAGAGTTTTATGTGAAATCTATTTCTCATTTCTGTTACTTTCATTTAAGGAACATTTCAGAACTGTATTCTATAGTTTCATCATCAGAGCTGGAAAAATTTTTTTCATGTATTTTTTTTCTTGCGCTTAGATTATTGTAGTGCTTTGTTTACTGGCTTGGGCAAATCATCCCTTTCGCATCTACAAGCTATACAAAATGCAGCAACCAGGCTGCTAACACGTTCTAGAAATAGAGATCACATTACAGCTATTTTATACTCTTTGCATTGGCTTCCGGTGGATTTTAGGATTCATTTCAAAATTCTGGTACTTGTTTATAGAGCATTGAATGGACAAGCTCCGGTCTGTTTATCCAATCTCCTTCTCAAACTTACTGCATCTCGCATACTTACATCTCAGGCTCAAAATCTGCAAGTTGTTCCACATACGAGATTAAAGCCGGGGGGACAGAGCCTTATAATCATGTGCACCAAAGGTTTGGAACAATCCCCCTCTTTACCTTCATAGGTCTGACTCTGTGGACTCTTTTAAAAACAGCTAAAAACGTTCTTGTGTATGCTTATGCTTACAGTCTTATCGTTATTAATTTTATTTTATTACATTTTAATTAAATTAATGTATTTGTTATATTTTACTATACTCTGTATCTTAATGTGTCTATGTCTTACCTAGCTTCACCTTTTTCTTTTCTTTCTTTTATTGTATAGTGCTTTGTGACTTCTCGTCTGCAAAAGGCGATTTATAAATAAGCTGTACTTACTTACTTACCATGTTGGTCAACTCTAGACAGTGTCAAACAATGTGAAAAACATCCATAGAAAAGAAAAAATATTCTCACGTAACTTATGTCACATAAGCCACATGTCTGTTGTCCATTTGAATGCTGAAAATGTCAAAAATGCATGCATTTTTTTCAAAAATACTATTGATACTTATTTCTGGAAAATTCTTCATAAAACAAACAGGAAAGGCATAATCCACAATATAGTGTGTTTGAATTGAAGACAGGACTCCTGACCAATGAATTTGGGGGAGATGAGGTTTTCATTTCAAAAAGTGACTCCCATGAGGCTTTGAGTGTACTGTTAATGATTTGCTCTGTTTAATCAGGAAGTGACTATTTAACAATATTTTAGCAAAAAATCATGCATTTTGTTCATTTTGAACATAACAAATGCATAATGAACATTTGTATGAGGCAACAAGAGTAATGTAAGATTTCTTTTTTCCATGGACATTTTCACATTGTTTGACATTGCCACGTAGGGTTCTATGAAATATATTATGATGTCCTTTCTAAATGAAAATATGAGAACTTCAGTTTTTTTGGTGACCTCAACATGAGGTAAGTAAGATATATAAAATATTATTTTTAGGTTTAGTATTCCTTTAACCAGAATCCTGTAGGACAGAGGTGATAAACTTAGACTCTGGATGGTTGCAATGGCTACAGGGTTTTGTTTTGTTTTAGCACTAACTCCTCCATTAGTAGCCAGTTATTGTTGCTACATTAACAGACTTCTTATGGTTAGTTTTAATTGATTTGTTTGTTAAAATTCTGATTTCGTAATGGTTTCTTTTTTTATTAACTACCAGCTACACAAAAATGACATACAAAGATCCCAAAGATGATCAGCTACGACAGGGAGCACAAAATCCAATCAGTTTCATAATTACAAGCTGATTAGTGAAACCCGTTATTTGGTAGCTTGGCAGGTTGGTGCTCATATTCTGCCACACCAGACAGTGATTTTCTTTTTTCTGAAGGCACCATCAAAATATTTTATGGACCCAAACAGGTCGATATTTCGCAGACTTTCAACTGATGGACACACAGGTGCAAATCACGTCAGGTTAGCTTGCCCTGTGCGCTCACTTTGCATGTCATTATTGTTTGCTTGTTGATTAAGGAAAAAACAAGAAGTCGGTGTCCTAAAAGCAAGTCAATAAAAAGGATAAAAAAGAGTGTTTCATTAAAAATAGTAATTATTGAGTAACCAGTAACGACACACTGCACGATAGCGTGCAGTGAATACCCTTGACTTGAGCAGTCATAGTTTTCATCCTCTTTCTCTGTATGTTTGCCATTCGTTTGCTCAGAGGTTGATGGGCTTGCTGCTTCCTGAGCAGCTCTTTTTTTCTCCATCCTAGCGGCCCGCTTCTTCTCTTCTTTCATCACCATCTTTTCATGTTAAAACTGATTAAGTCAGTGTTTGTGTTGCAATTACTTAGTACATTTTCTTTCATTTTTCACTTAAGCTGGCACTTAAGTCTTTAATCTCCCTCAAGAATGATTTACGATATGAAGAAGTAGGGGAAATGATGGCGAAGGGTGGTAGGGAATGAGAACGGCACCCATGTGCATGCACAGGCTGCCCTGCTGGTTGCTGCTGAGAGTTGATTCTACAATAAAATAAAAAGAGGAATCACCTTGGAGGTCAATCATCACCTCAAAAGCATATAGTAGACGTCACATAGAATTAGAATTAGAACAATCTAGACGAGAACAGGCCATTCAGCCCAACAAAGCTCGCCAGTCCTATCCACTTGCTTCCTCCAAGAAAACATCAAGTCGAGTTTTGAAAGTCCCTAACGTCTTACTGTCTACCACACTACTTGGTAACTTATTCCAAGTGTCTATCGTTCTTTGTGTAAAGAAAAACTTCCTAATGTTTGTGCGAAATTTACCCTTAACAAGTTTCCAACTGTGTCCCGTGTTCTTGATGAGCTCATTTTAAAATACAAGTCTCGATCCACTGTACTAATTCCTTCATAATTTTAAACACTTCAATCATGTCACCTCTTAATCTTCTTTTGCTTAAACTGTAAAGGCTCAGCTCTTTTAATCTTTCCTCATAATTCAACCCCTGTAGACCTGGAATCAGCCTAGTCGCTCTTCTCTGGACCTTTTCTAGTGCTGCTATGTCCTTTTGTAGCCTGGAGACCAAAACTGCACACAGTACTCAAGATGAGGCCTCACCAGTGCATTATAAAGGTTGAGCATAACCTCCTTGGACTTGTACTCCACAGATCGTGCTATATAACCTAACATTCTGTTAGCCTTCTTAATGGCTTCTGAACACTGTTTGGAAGTTGATAGCTTGGAGTCCACTATGACTCCTAAATCCTTCTCATAAGGTGTACTCTCGATTTTTCGACCGCCCATTGTGTATTCAAACCTAATATTTTTACTTCCTATGTGTAATACTTTACATTTACTGACATTAAATTTCATCTGCCACAAATCTGCCCAAGCCTGTATGCTATCCAAGTCCTTCTGTAATGATATAACGGATTCCAAATTATCTGCTAATCCACCTATCTTGGTATCATCTGCAAACTTAACCAGCTTGTTACTTATATTCCTATCTAAATCATTTATATATATTAAAAATAGCAGCGCCCTAGCACTGACCCCTGTGGAACACCACTCTTAACATCGCCAGTTCTGATGAGGTTCCTCGCACCATCACCCTCTGCTTCCTGTGTCTGAGCCAATTCTGCACCCATCTAAAAACATCACCCTGAATTCCCACTTCTTTTAACTTGATGCCCAACCTCTCATGTGGCACCTTATCAAATGCTTTCTGAAAGTCCAGATAAATAATATCATAAGCTCCACTTTGATCGTATCCTTTTGTTGCCTCCTCATAGAATTCCAACATGTTAGTAAAACACGACCTCCCCTTCTGAACCCATGCTGACTGTTCAGAATAACTCCTGTCCTTGTCATGTGTTGCTCAATCTTATCCTTAATAATTCCTTCCATTAATTTTCCTGTGATGCTTGTTAAGCTTACTGGCCTATAGTTGCTTGGATCTGCCCTGTCACCCTTTTTATATAATGGGATGATATTTGCCATTTTCCAGTCCTTTGGAATCTCTCCAGTGCACAGTGACTTCCTAAAAATATGTGTCAAGGGTTTATATATGTACTCACTAGCCTCCTTAAGAACACGAGGATAAATATTATCTGGGCCTGGTGATTTGTTTGATTTCATCTTATTTAATCTGAGCAGCACTTCTCCCTCTACAATTTCCAAATCCCTCAGTACCTCCTTAGTAGTTGTGTTTACCTCTGGCAGGTTATCCACTTGCTCACTTGTAAACACCTCAGAAAAATGTAAGTTTAGGGCATCTGCTATTTCATTGTCTGTATCTTTTAATTCCCTTTACTATTCCTGATGAACTTGACCTCCTCCTTAACTGTTCTTTTACTACTAAAATACTGAAAGAATCTCTTGGGGTCTTCTTTCGCCTTATCTGCTATATTCCTCTCCAACTGTCTTTTAGCCTCTCTGATATCCTTCTTAATGGTTGCCCTCATTTTCTCATCGCTACGGTTCTCTTTGCAGTCATTAGTCTTATATGCCTTATACAGCAGTTTTTCCTTTGCAACTTCTTTTTAAATCTTTATTAATCCATCGTGGAGATTTTTTAGTTTCCTATTACTTCCAAATTTAGGTATGTATCTGTCCTGCATTACATGTAAAACATTTTAAACCTGTTCCACTGCTCCTCGACTGTCTCCACATTTAAAAGCTTATCCCAGTCTATCCTACTTAGACTTTGTCGCATCTGCTCAAAATTAGCCCTACTAAAGTTCAACTTAACAATTTTAGTCTTTGCATCTGTACTCTTACAAAATACTGAGAATTGTATTACATTATGGTCACTTGACCCTAGTGGTTCAATCACCTCTACACCCTCAATTCTATCCTGATTATTACAGAATACTAAATCCAGATAGGCTTCACCCCTTGTTGGTGCTTTAACATGCTGTGTTAAAAACAGTCGCTGATTACTTCTAAAACTCCTGCTCTTGTGCTCCTCCATCTGTAAGGTTATCCCAGTTAATATTTGGATAATTAAAGTCCCCATGACTATAATATCCCCTGTAAACTTGCCTTTTGATATTACTAAAAGATGTGTGTTGAAATTACTGTCTGAATTGGGTGGTCTATAACACACTCCTAAAATGAGACCTTTTCCCTAATATTTTCCAGGCGAAGCCACATGTCCTCACTAAGATGGGGCTCATCATCCAACTGAAGATGACTTACATTTAATTCCTGTTTGGCATAAACAGCAACCCCACCTCCTTTTCTGTTCTGTCTATCCTTCCTAAAAATGTGTATCCCTCTATGTTACACTCATCCCCATCTTTGTTATTTAGCCAGGTTTCCGTTATTGCTATAATATCATAATTGTGCTCTGCTACATACAACTCCAACTCACTTACCTTATTTTTGATACTTCTAGCATTAAGGCAAGCTATTTTTAATGTGTTAATCCTTCTATCTTTACGTGTTTGCTTAAAATTTACATTACTATGCATTTTTATTTCTACACCATTGTTTGTTCTTCCATGTATAGATCTAAATCTGGCCTGTCCTAAACTCCCTGCCCCCATTCCCTAGTTTAAAACAACCCTCGACTAGCCTACACATACGCCTCCCCAATACATTGGTGCCCCTCCGGTTCAGATGTAACCCGTCCGCGGAACAGGTCCCATCTGTTCCAAAAGGAGTCCCAATGCCCCATAAACCTATACCCTTCTACCCTGCACCAAGATTTGAGCCACGCGTTAAGCCTTCTAATCTCCTCAATCTTACCTGGACTGGCGTGGCACAGGCAGAACTTCGGAGAAGACTACCTTGTCAGTTCTGCTCCTCAGCTTGGTACCTAACTCTTTGAATTTGGATCGCAGAACTGACAGACTACCCTTATGTATGTCATTTGTTCCAACGTGGACAATGACAACTGGATCCACCCGCTCTGGCCAAGAGCCTATCCACCCTTCCAGGAGGTCTCCCACCTGTGCTCCCGGAAGGCAACACACCGTCTGAGACTCTCTCTCTCTGGAGCACACCTGCGCTTCAATCCCCTAATGATTGAGTCCCCAACTATCACTACCTCTCTCTTTTTGGGAACTGGTTTTGAGGTGGCCCGTTGGGGCTCCTCAACCCTGCCTACCACCTCAGAATTATCAGAGTCACCGTCCAGCTCCGCCAGGACATGATAACGTTAGACACTTCTAATTCTGGGGTTGATGCCGGACAGTGTGCACCCTTTACCTTACGCCTTGCGACCGTGACCCACCTATTCCTACCTGTCTGGTCTGGAATCTCCTCAGCGCCACCTTAGGGGTGCACACTATCTCTAAAGGACACCTGGGCCAAGTCCGCCAATTCTCTATTACAACGCAGGTCAGCCAACTCCTCCTCCAGTTCAGCGACCCTGAGCTCGAGGTGCTGGATCAGCTGGCATCTCTTGCAGATGTAGCCCTCATAGACAACTGGCTCTTCCAAACCATCATCTAAAAGTCCAACATCCAACAGGACTTGCATTGCACTGGCCTCATTATTAAAATTTGATTTGGGATTACTAAGCTGCCTTAACTATATATTTTTTTTTTCTTAAAATTAAATTTCTTCTTCTTTCAGCTGCTCCTTAACTTAAATGGTAACACTAAGATCTGCTACAGATATTTTACACCTTTTCCCCTTAAGCTCCTGTACTGTTCTCCCTCTCAGCTGCCTGCTGTTTGCCTTTCTATGAGGTTAACTTTACTTTTCTCTGTCTCTTCTAGCTTTGCGCTCTTCTTACTTATA
Source organism: Polypterus senegalus (assembly GCF_016835505.1). Lineage (NCBI taxonomy): Eukaryota > Metazoa > Chordata > Cladistia > Polypteriformes > Polypteridae > Polypterus > Polypterus senegalus. The sequence continues at coordinate 107,341,651 of NC_053167.1, read as the reverse complement.
AGCTCTTCACTCGCACTGTTTGTATTCCCCCGTATTAATGAACCAATACGCTGTCGCCCACTTAACTGTTCTGCCTCTGGACCGCTAAGGACTGTTTAATCTAAAATAAACAAATAAATAAAACTTTACTACCTTATTTGCTCCTACTGCTCCTTGTGCCTGATCGGTGTCTTAACGCAGGCCGCTTACCTCGCACTACTGAGTTTCCACCTTTTACTGCTTTGAAGTCAGCCGCGGCCTTTTTTTCTTTTCCTTTAAACTAAGGAATCGCTGTTACGACGACGCGGTTATTTATTTACAAATGCCGATATCAGTTACTGCTGCTTTCTACCCTGCCGCCTCGATGCTAATTCAAATACAGATAACAAGAAAAAGAACAAGTACAAATAACTTTTCCAAGCGCACTTCCAAACACCCAGCTACTTTTGCTCTTGTGCGGGCGAAAAAAGCAAAAAACCCTTCTAAAGGGAAAAAAGCTTTAAAATTCCCACACGGTTCCTTAGAGGCAACCAAAACCCAAGTTTTAAGAGCAAAATGTATTTTTTAATGTAAATCTCACACCACAGAACAAACCAACACTCTCAACAGACTCTAGCGTTTGCAAAGCACACGTCAGCACAAAGCACACGTGACTCTCAGCTCCAATCAGGGTTCCACATAGTATATGTGTACCAAATTTTAGGTCAATAAATCAAACGGTTTGCGAGCTACAGCTGATTTAATACCCTGGACAGACAAACAGACAGCCACGGTAATGTATTATATAAGAAGATTAACAAAGTAGTTGGAATGACAACCTGCAGCCACTGTGGCCCTACAGGATCTAAGTTTGACAACCCTGCTGTAGGACTTTATGTCCACACATAGTTATAAATAAGATGGAAGAATGGACAATTCATCTTTGGTCAGCTAGTGAGTGTGGGTGTATGCCTGTGTGTGCCATCTGATGGACTGGTGACCAATCCAAGGTTAGTTTCCACCTTGTGCTCAGTGCTGCCAGCCCCCAGTAACCCAGAATTTGACCATACTTGGATGGTACTTATCACTTTATTAAAAAATGCATTTGATCAGTCATATGGAAAAAGAATTATAAAAAGTATATTCACACTTTCTAAAAAATTCTGGAAAAACCAATTACTACTGTGACTGGTATACACTGATATGATTTGACGCACACTTGCTTTCTTCTACATCTCTATGCCAAGAAAATGTGACGAATTAATTCAATACAAAATGTGTTTTCTGGTATTTACATCTGTCTAGCTATGGATGTATCCTTTACCTGTCTCTATTACCTCATTTTTTCAGAGACAATTTAGTAAGATATGACTTCCCACACAACAGATTATATTCAGTGCAATGTATCTTGGAGGTAAATGTGTCTGAAAATCTATTAGACTGCTGCATGGTGTCCAAAAGGCATTGACATCAAATCCCAGTCAGGCTAACATTCTAAATGAAGTGACTTCAATGATAAATAGGATATCACACGAATGGCAGTGTGAAAATAGAGTTCTTAGGAATGTGAAAGACCAAAAATTCATGTGATTGTCAGGGTCTCGACTGAATGAGGGAAGCTCCATTTCACACTACCTAACCTACAGTACAGCAGTTTCATAGCTTGCTTCATTTTATTTTTTTTTTATATAAGTATGCACACATAAGCATGCACATACAGTAAGGAAGTGATTTTATATGCAATGTAAAAAAATTCCATTGAAAAGCTTCTGGATGGATTTACAACTGAAACCTGAGAGAGAAGATATTTGGATTTTACCTCTAAATCATGTCAGCATGTTCATTATTCGTAGTTCAGGAGCTTTTTTTTTTTTTTTTTCAATTTCTGAGTTTTGTTGCATTAGCTTTAATATTTAAACATTTCCAATTTCAGTAGTCAAATCTACATACTATTCCCTGAAATTGTCTTTATATTTTGACAGCTCTTTTACAGAGAAGTGTTATTAGAGTCCTTACAGTCAAGAGTTCACAATTCTGAAAATCCAGAAAACTGTTTTAAAAGCAAGATAGTCAACCTGCCAAATATAAATACATGCACATTTCCACTCATACTGAGTGTGCATATATATATATTCTTTTTTGAAATAGAACATATTTAGTGGATGTCCTGACTCCTTAAAAGTAGAAATACAAGTTTGAAATATATCAGAGTAAATCGTTATTCATTAAGAGAGAAATGGTGATATAGTGAGTGTGTACTACCAAATTAAAAGGCTGGCACAACTGCTGATTTTCCTTCACCAATGCATGCAGAATCACAACCTCCATTCTGGAAATCTCAAGAGCTGGCAGGCAGTGTGGTGTAATGTTTAAGGCTTTGCACTTCAAACCTTGTGGTTATGAGTTCAGGTCTCACTACTGACACTGTGTGATTGGGAGCTGGAAATGGAACCAATTGTATCTCAGATGTTTTAATTTGCCTTGGATAAAGGCATCAGTCAAATTATAATAGACCGGGGTGAGCAAACTGTTTTGGTAGCAGGTCATATTGTCAATAAAGACTCATTAGAACATTATGTGACAGGTACTGGCCATTCAGCCTACCAAGCTTGTTCAAAAAATGTCAAGTTAAGATTTGAAGGTCCATAAAGTTCTGCCCTCCACCATAAATTACTTGGTAATTTATTTGCGTGAAGAAAAACTTTCTAACATTTTTGCAAAATCTGCAATTAACAAGTTTCTAACTATGCTTCCGTGTTCTTATTAAAAGATTTTATTTTAAATTAGTACAGTGGCTCCCAGTTGTTAATTTTTTTCAAAATTTTGAAACACTTCAATCATGTCACCTTTTAATCTCCATTTGTTTAATCTGAAAAAGTTCAGCTCCTTCACTCTCTCCTCATAGCTCATACATGGAGACCAAAACTGCACACAGTACTCCAGGTGAGGCATCCCTAATGTGTAACATAATTTAAGCATAACCTTACTTGACTTGTACTCCACACATCATGATATATAACCTAACATCCTATTAGCTTTTTCGATCACTTCTGGCTGCACAAAAACTTGCTGTGTCTATGAACCCAGGCAATCTAGCACATACATTTAAGTCAAACTTTAACTTTAAAAATATTTGCATCAAGATTGTTTTAATTATAAAACTTATTATATTTAAAGCTATTAAGAACAATTCTCCAAGAGCAGTAAGAGACAATGTTCTGTTCATGAACATAAAACTGCTTGTTATTGCACAAACTGTTAGTATCAACTGAGAAGCTGGTTGTCAGAAGACATGTAATTGCAAGTGTAATTCTGTACTTATTTAAAAAAAAAACTCATTTGTGAGAAGACCTGCTTGCAGCTATATGTGCTACCAATAATGGTTACATGTACGCAGCAGGCTTCCAAAGCATTGGAAACAAATCCTGAGTCAAGTACAATCTATAAAAATCAAGCAAAAACACCTTATTAAATATATTTTAAAGTTCACTATTGCTCTAGGGTTCAAGTACTTCCAACTTGCAAAGAGGTGGATTATCCAACTCCAGTATCATGATGTTCAGACCCACCTTTGATCTAGGGGAATGTGGTAAGCATCTCCCTTGACTTATCTTCCTGGCGCATACTCCATTTACAATTGTTAATATTAGAAAATCTTACTCTCAACTATTTAGGTAAATAATTTACTCTATCATTTATTTTTAGTTTCAGTTTAAATTGTGTCACCTTATTACATCATCGTTACAGGTTTGTTGCTTAGGATGTGACTACCATTTGTAGATTAGGTTAAGGAGGATTTGAAGATTTGGTAGGAGTATTTGTGTTTTAAATTAATGCTTAACATCATCACTGCCAACAAATGAATGACTGAGCGCCATATTAGCATGTTGTCACAAGCCGTCTACTAAAGCAGATGGACTGCGAGTAGTTTTTGGACTGACTGAGTGAGGAGGTATTAAGAGAGGCAGATGTTCAAAAAAAGGTAATTTTATTATTCTAAGATAGAAAAAAGAAAACAGTTGCCAACGTAAATGGCTGCACAAAAAAATATATAATCCAGTGACAAAACAAATCTAATTATGAAAATGCAAAGAAGAAAAAATAGAATATGTAAAACACAGAGGCTCTTACCCTGATATATACACAGTCACTTTTATACCATATAAGGGTATCTAGAGCCTTAAAATAACACAAAACTGTACTCTGTTTCAGCCCCTGTCATAAATGCAACTTCTCAAAAAAATATCAGGAGCTGTTTTCAACCAACAGCTCAGCCACCAGGCCCCTCAGCTTGGCGTCCTCGCACAACCTAACCCTTCTAAATCTCTCCAAATGATCGTTTCCCTAATACGGCACCAACTGTACTTACAAAGGCTTCTCAATTCGCATGGTCAGCTCACCTAAACATAGCGAGATACCAATTCGGGCCTGTCAGGGAAATCATACACTTTGAACAAAAGTCATAAATATCTGACAACAAAATACACATAATAAAACACTAAATAACAAAACAACAAACACATTTATACCTAACCTCGAGGTTACTAAAATACAAATGGAAACATTACAGTTCACCTACACTACTCATCCAAAGTGGACTACCCTATAGCTGTCTTTTGACCTTCCCAGGCAACTGTGACTGCATTTAGGTTCAGCGCCACCTTTAAAACATCAGTCGGAAAAAGTGGAATATTACAGGCAAGGCTTGTATCCAAAACAAATGGCAGAATATGTAAAAAAAAACAATTGAAACAACCAAACGGTAAGTCCAAAAACCTTGTTAAGTAATTTTTTTTTTCCCATTGTAAACTCGCTGGCATATTTCTCATTGTGGTTCATAAAGTTTATTAAGAATCTTGCTGTCCAGTATCTGTCTGTACTATACTGTGTTAGCGTCCCGGTGTGGCTATAGCGTCACACTTTGTAATAAGAAGTAACTACATGTAGAAATCATCTAAGAAATGTAAGACTTACTTGGCTTTAGTTAACTATTTAAGCATTTTCAGAGTTTTGCTTTGTCTTGTCTGATTTTTGTTACCTTGGTTAATTAGCCTTTCCTGTAAAATACTAATATGCCTAATGTCTTGCTCTGCAACTCAAATAAATACAAAAATAATGTTCACACATTACATATGTCATTATTTTCTTGTAAGCATGTTCAGGTGTAGGAGATCAAATAGGAAATGTTTGGGTTACTGATGGAAGAGGTGTTGGTGAGTCCAGCAGGGGGCTTTTACCCTGCATTCTGAGTGTAGACCCCAATGCCCAAGTGTAGTGATGAGGACACTGTGCTGTAAAGATGGAGCCATCCGAGGTGTTTACTCTCTGTTGTCATAAAAAATCCATGAGCATCCTTTGTAAAGTGTAAGGTGTATGCCAATATCCAGGATAGGTTTCTCACCACCACCTGGGCCCTCATGTATAACGCCGTGCGTAGAATTCGCACTATAACATGGCGTAAGCACAAAAACCGAAATGTGCTTACGCACAGAAAAATACAGATGCAGGAATCTGTGTGTACTCCAACTTCCACGTTCTTTCGCTACATAAATCCCGGTCAGCGTGAAAACTAACGCTCGTGCACGCGCCTTATGTCCCACCCCAACTCCTCCCAGAATTATGCCTCTTTGAATATGCAAATCAATATAAATCGCCCTTAAGCTCAGCCTTCTGTGAAAAGACAATGGGAAAAGCACGGGGAAAAATATAACAATTTCAGCGAATACCAAGTGGAGGCAAAGGAAAAACATACTATTTGTTTAATTAAACAGTGGTATAATCAACAAAAGGAAGCTGATCGAGTGACATAGCGTGTTGGAGAAACTTGAAAGCTCAGATATCAAAGTCGCCGTGAAAAGGCGAGTTGTAGCCCACTGTCTGAGTGTCATATGAAAGCTTATTAGGGTACAGACAAAAAAAAAATAGGCACAGTGTGGGAAAAAAAGCACGAAATCTCAACTTCAATCTCGAAATTTCCACTTTAATCACGTAGTTTATTTTGTCATTAAAGTAGAGCATCATAAACGTCATCTTAAAATTGTTTAATTAACCAGTTTCTCAAATCGCATCGTAATTAAAGTAGCACATTAAATGCTTTGTTTTGTATGTGATCTATGTACTCTACGTCTGTGACTTACTGCTTGCTTCTTAACCCGGTTCTCTTCCTCCGACTGGACACAGAATCCATTACATTCGTGATATTACAGCTCTCTGAATAACAAAAATACTGAGATGTATACGTGATATTATTTTCGTTACTAAACATGGGTTTCATGGCGCAGTGATTGTGTGCGACCTTCGATTAAATTATTTATTCCAGCAGTACTCATGGGCGGCTCTAGGCAGAGAAAGAATCAGTGGCCCCTTCGCCTGCCAATGTCAATATGGTATCTTATGCACGGTGGATGGCCATGTCCGTTACGTACACTGCATAGCTGCCTCATGCTCAAGACTCAAGCGTTTAACTTTTGTCGAAATTTGCCGCTGCATTTTTAGCTGTGTTGTTATTTTCTCTTTCTGTTTTATATTCAATATATATTGGCATGGCTGCCCCTGCAGTCCTTGTTTTTCTTTCTCCAAGTAACCGATCATCACATAATCAGCTCTGTAATAGATGTTAAGCCATCTGTAAGCTTAAAGCGCTGATTCTTCAAAACGTTTAAGGAACACTGAACTATCTTTGTAGAACATGTTTAATTATTCTATCCTTCACGCCAGTCCCAGTGAAGAATATGGATTATTTAAATGAAGTTAAAGTTTTACCTGTATAATATAATAAATATATTTTGCTGCATTTCATCTTAAAAATATGTCATCTATCTATCATCATATGTAAATACGCGCTTTATAAAGTGGCTCAGGTTGTGCAATATTATACAGTAACTGTAGTGCAAGTTTACAGTGAGGTAATTGTACTTATAAGTACAAACAGTTCTACAAGGAGCAATTAATTGAGCATGTTTATAGTTCTTGGGATGAAACTGTTTCTGAACTGCGAGGTCCGTACAGGAAAGGCTTTGAAATGTTTTGCCATGGCTGAGGTAGCATGTGCTTGAGTCTGTATCCTGATAATACTCTTTCCGATCAGCTGCTGCTGTGATTCCCCACTCAGATACAGTTGTATAAATACTCCGAGTTGTGCAGTGAGAGTAATATGGAAAAAAGGTGATCTGCTGTGGCAACCCTAATGGGAGCAGCTGAAAGAAGAAGAAGACGAAGGTGCAGTGAGAGTAACAACACTAAAGCAGTTATGGTATTTGGAATACTATGGCTATTCCCTAGACCATTATATTGTTATAAGTTAATTACAATCAGATGCATTACACTAATAAACAATATGCGGTTAGTTTCAGTGTATTTATACAGCCGCGTCAGGAAAATAAGGAGTAATTACACAGGAACAGTAGCATTGCTTTGACACTGGCTTTGACACAGGAGAACTTGCGTACAACAAGGTATGAGGTACCATGGAAAAGTGCATTGCTTTACGCCTAGTGTAGGTTTTATACATCGTGATTTGAATGTGGAAAAGATCTTACGCAACATTTCTGTGCATATGCACCATTTATACATGAGGCCCCTGGTCTTTCTGCCCCCCTAATCATTCCCTGCCTCTAATTAGCTATATGTCTCATCACTTCACCACCTTATAGCTAATGTGTGGTGAGCGTACTGGCGCGTCAATGACTGCAGTTGTAACATCCAGGTGGATGCTACACATTAGTGGCGATTTATGTGGCTCTTGAAGTGCTTTGAGTAGTGAGAAAAGCGCTACATAAACGCAAAAAAATATTATCATTATTATTAGTACAATCTCAACAGCGCTGACAGTTTTATACCAATCAATTGGTCTGATGACTGTTGCTAACCAATGTGAACAACTTTTGATGTTGGAGCAACTTCTCCACATCATACAGCACATTTGACTCGCTGATTCTCATGATACCCATGGCAGACCTTACTACAAACTGATTCAGTGCACAGCAGATGTCACAGTCATTTATGGGGGCAACAGCAGAGATGCAAATTCTGAATTTCCAGACTGGATATTCTTCAGGTTGTGGCTGATACTTTGCCTATAAAGGAAAGAAAAGTAGACATAGAGTACTCTTGACTTGACTTAAGGTTCAGTTGTCTGAATTCACTTTCAGCTCCACAAATACAGAGAACAAATGAAAGGTGTTCTGACAAGCAGGTTCTTGCCAGTGAACACTACCACAACGTCAGGCTTCTGGACTTCTATTAAGATTAAATAGAAATAAAATGTGAGCTATACTTTGGATTGCCCGTTGTCTGTTCCCTTCTCGAAGACTAATTTGCCAGTTGTATCATTACTGATAGCACAATGCTATTGACAACAATGCTCACTAAAGTGCCTAATCGGATGTAGTCATTATCCCAGGAGGTGATCATCAGTGTAAGTTAAGTTATTCTTTTTTAAATCAACCTGAAGGAAGGAGGCTGTGAAAAAATTGTTGTGAATACATCATGGGGTGCATCTTCAGTAATGTACAGTAATCCATGGTCATCTGGGGCCTCATGAATAACAGCATGAGTAGAATTCACAGTAAAATATGGCGTTTGGGCAAAAGTGGAAATGTGCGTATGCACAAAAAATTTAAGATACACAAAACTGTGTGTAAGTCAACTTCCTTGCGCTTCCACTACATAAATCCCGGTCAGTGTTAAAAGTAACGCTTGTGCACGTGCCTGCCAGACCACCCCAACTCCTCCCACAATTTCACATATTTTAATATACAAATCAATATAAATAGCCCTTTCTGTTTAGTGCTCAGTTAAAAGACAAATGGATAAAAGCCTGTGAAAAAAAGAAGTCATCAGTAAGCGTAGAACGCAGATTCTTCAAAACTTTTAAGTAACACTGAAATATCTTCATAGTACAAGTTTAATAATTCCATCCATCTATCCATCCAGGCTCACGGCTGTCCCAGCAAGCATACAGTGGGAGGCAGGAACAATCCCTGAACGGGGCGCCAGTTCATTGCTACTGCTGCTTAATTTTTAACAGTATACATTATTTAAATGAAGTTAAAAATGTATTTGTATAATGTAATATATATATTTTACTGCATTTCATCCTAAAAATTATATCAAGAGCTCCAAGAAGATAGCAGCTGGAAATCTAAATCAACTTTGAAGCCAGTCATCATCATCTGTAAATACATGCTCTCTTGTATTGAATTGAATTCCTTCCTTTCCTTTTACAATGAGATTCAATAGGCAAATCCTCCATAAACTTATTTTACTGTAAAATGGTAAAACAACAACAATAATAATACGATAAAAAACAATGAAAAATATAGTGTTGGTAGGATAAGATTTGGTCTGTCCACTGCTACCCTAAACAGAAACAAGAAAGTCTATTATATTATGTTCTGCATGATTTTGAGGAAAACTGTGAAAAACACACACACAGACACTAGGAAAATGTGTAACATCAACACAGAGAGTCACTGGACTAGCAATAGAAATCTGAGCCATGAATCTGTCAAAAAGGATAGTTGAATTCTGCACCATTGTCCAATATCTTCTCACTGTGTCCTCATTCAACAGAAAACATGCTTACAAATGTTAAAATCTTTCACTAGTGATGTTATAGCATCCTCCAATAAATCCTGAATCTTATTCAACATTTCCTTTTCTACCCTAAAGAAAAGGTCATTAAATTAGATCATCCAACAAGAATGCTTGTCCTTTTTGGCAGTATAATCCAGTTTTAAGACACACTTACTAATTGGCATGACAGTCAACAACAGCTTGTGTATGCAGGTGATTTTATGAAGTGTTCATATTAGTATGACTCACACCTTTTCTAATTTTAGTTGTTTTTTTTCACATTTTTAAACAATGACATCATACTAAACAGGAATCTGGCAGTAACCCAGAAGGATTTCTTGTTATCATTTTTTTCACATTATTAAGATTCTTGGCCTATTTTTAGCAATCATTCAAAAAAAAGAAATGCGACTGATTTTAGAAACAGCTGTGCAATAGTAGATACAAAAATAAATTAAAAGCAGTGCACCTTCCTTGTTCTCATCAATGTTTAAGCCAAGACAAGCGTGCCATTCAGAAGAAACACTAAACAAATCAGACGGGGTACATCTTTACAAAGCAAAAGGCAATTTCTGCAGCTTTGGCTGAAGAAGGCCAGTATTTAACAACTCAAGTGACATGTATGTTGTCAGATTGTTGACTTGTACTTTTTAATGCATTTTTCTCATATATGTTATTAGTGGTTATCTTGATCACAGCTCACTGTGTAAAAAAAGATATAACACCTTGCATGAGGACTCTGTGCAGCACAGCCATGTGTAAAGGCTAAACCTGATGTGACCTAATAACTAATGAACTGGCACTGACACTGGCACTGGCACAAGTGCTATGCATGTTTTAGCTTTTTGTCTTTTTAATTGAATTATTTTTTATATATCACGCATCTGCTGGACAATTTTGCAGGGAAATTAAGCGACTCATTTACTGAAAAGAGCATCTGGGATTCCTCTCTCATACTTATAAAAAGGTCAGTATTTTAAAAAGGCAGAAGTTTATGCAGTGCCTACAGTACAATTGATCTAACATAGTTTGTTATTTTATTGTTGAAAAGCTGTTATAAAATATTCTGATTGCCAGACTTAACATAAATATGCTCATATCATAGCCATTTATTATAAAGTTTGATTTATAGCTAGGAGGCTCATAAACTAAAAAAAAGTTTCATTTTTTTTGTTTGTTTGTTTGTTTGTTTGTTTTGCTTTAATCTTAAGACTTACGTGTGTGCTATTGCCATAATGGCAATAACACCTGAAAATTATGGAAATTAAGGTCTTATGTAATAATGTACTATCTTAAATTAAGATTACAAAAAGTCAACAAAAGTGACAATTTCTCCATGATCAAATGGTTAACTTTGTGAGCTGGAATGTTAAAGGTCTCAAACACGAATTAAAGAGAAAGAAAGTATTCTCTCACCTAACAGGTCTAAACGCTAAAATAGTATTTTTACAGGAGACCCACTTATTAAGGAAGGGTCAGTTTCAGGTGCACAAAGACTGGACTGACCAAATAGTCCATTCCAGCTTTACAAAGAAAATTAAAGAAAATAGGTGGCGGTTGATTTGACTTGAACTTAGTTCTGTAAAATTTGACTTGCTTGTATGGAATGTTGCTGTTGGCTGGCGCCCTGCCCAGGGTTTGTTTCCTGGCTTGCACCCTGTGTTGGCTGGGATTGGCTTCAGCAGACCCCCGTGACCCTGTACTTAGGATATAGCGTGTTGGATAATGGATGGATGGATGAAATGTTATTTTCTTTTAATAAAATCAATATAATGTAAAAAAAAGAAAAAAAATTACATGTGTGCTGTATTCTGTCAGGGCAGAGTGGTGGCTCTGGGGACTAGGGATCTGTGCTAGCACTCAGAAGGCTTCCAGTTCAAATCCCACAAATGCTACAAGCAACTCTATTCCATTGGGCCCTAGAGCAAGGCCCTTAGCCTGCAATTGCTGTGTCCCAAGTATGACATTAATCTGCACCCAGCCCTGCAAGCACATCCTCCCTCCAGCTTACATTGGAAAACTTGGGGGGTAGTGGCTGGATTGGCACTCCAGGCACTGTAAAAAAAACTCACAATGTTCCAGTGTGGTGCTGAGGCGTCGCCTATTGCACTTGGGTCCCAATCCAGGTGGTGTGGTGGGTGTGGCAACACGCTGTAAAATCAGAGTATGCTCCCAATTTAGTCAATGTTAGCACTTCAGTTGAGACAGAATGTGACACCTCAGCTAATGTGAAGCAATATGCTTTCTTAAGTTACATAATAAAACTGCTTTAAGCTGAACTTATACCTTCTTTTACTAACACTGTTAAAACAAAACAAAAGTCAAAAGGTTATAATATTATTTAATTTAAAGCACTTAAAGTATCTGACATTGTTTTATCATTAACTACTGTATATGTAGTGTAAAAGTAAAGACAACACAGCATGAAGGGTTGGGGTTTCCGCCCCGTATACTGTCGTGACAAAATAAAATACTTTTTCTACAAAACTCAGGTCAGGATACAAACAAAACATTTGCTTATGCGCGCCGGCGACTGTACATGCGTGGCCATTTATACAGGCGAGGCGGAAGTGGAGGACTGCTGGGAAGGGGCGTGAGGGATGACGGGATCCGTGGCGTCAGGAAGATGGCGGAGGAAGGCGGAAGTGGGCCGGTGCGGTCAGGTTATGGTGGCGGAGCGTCTTTTTCCTGAAAGAAAGCAGAAAGGTTAGTACCCGCCATTCCCTAGCGACAAGCGTCCTTGAAGTACTTCGGGTCGCCAGCGGCCTCCTACTCGCCCATGCGTGACCACGCCCCCTCAGCCCAAGACCATCCGGTCAGGCGGACCTAACCGAGGTCGTGGATGCGGGAGAGGGCATCGGCGTTGGCCTGAAGGCGCGCCCGGCGATAAGTGACCGTGAACTTATAGGGCTGCAAGTCCAGGAACCATCTGGTGACCAGCGGATTCGACTCCTTGTGAAGGGACATCCACTGAAGCGCGCGTGATCAGTCACCAGAGTGAATTCGCGACCCAACAGATAATACCGGAGATAAGTCACGGCCCACTTAATGGCCAGGGCTTCCCTCTCCACCGTCGGCGTACCTGGTCTCTCGGTCCAACAATTTCCGGCTTAGATGCGTCGCGGGTGTTCGACACCATCAACGCTTTGGCTCAACACGGCGCGAGGCCTGTGTCGGCGTCGGTCTGGAGGATAAAGGGTAGCCCAAAATCAGGGTCCGCAATACGGTGCCGCGTAAGGGCCTGTTTTAGGTCACTAAATGCGTGTTCTGCTCTGTCGTCCCATACCACATGCAGGGGCGCCCTTCTTTGTCAAACTAGTCAAGGGTGCTGCCCTTTGGAGAAACGGGGCACGAACGGCGGTAGTACCCGCTAGCCCCAAAGCTTGCACCTGTTTCTTGGTATTCGGACGGGGCCATTCCAGGATGTCTTTGACTTTGGAACACTGGGGCCTCACCTGTCCTCGTCCCACAAGGTAGCCTAAATACTTGGCCTCCTTTAAGCCAAAGAAACACTTACGGGGGTTAATACGGAGGCGGCTTTTAGCCAGTGTCGCGAGGACAGCCGAGAGCTGCAACAGATGTTCCTCCCAGGTGCGGAATAGATGACGACGTCATCCAGGTAGGCGGCACTATAGGACTGGTGGGGCTTCAGCACTCTATCCACCAGGCGTTGAAAGGTCGCAGGGGCCCGTGCAGCCCAAATGGGAGGACCTTGTATTGCCAGTGCCGCTAGAGTGCTAAAGGCAGTTTTTCTTTTGCAGAAGTCGTTAAGGGAATTTGCCAATACCCTTTTGTCATATCAAGAGTAGTCAGATATCGAGCCGCACCCAGCCGCTCGAGGAGGATTAATCAATGCGGGGCATAGGGTAGGCATCGAACTTGGAGACCTGGTTCAGGCGTCTAAAGTCGTTACAGAATCTCCAAGACCCGTCCGGCTTAGGAGCGAGGACAATTGGGCTGGACCAGGGACTGTGGCTCTCCTCGATGATGTCGAGTCCAGCATCCGCTGTACCTCCAGTTCCACCTCGGCGTTTTGCCTCGGGAGTCTGTATGGCCTCTCCCGGACGACTACCGGCTCTGTGACTATGTCGTGGGCAATCAGCGCAGTCCGACCTGGGACTCGCTCACCACCTCGGGGATGGCGAAGATGGCCTGGGTAATCTCCTGCCGTTGTATGGCGTTAGCTCGTCGCCGAGGTTAAGGGCAACCGTGCTAGCGAACAGGAGAGGGATCTATGTGTTCGGGAGTTTCCTCCCGCTCCTTCCATGCTTTAACAAGTTAACATGATAGATCCTCTGCTCGATTCGGCGATTAGGTTGTTTGACTAAATAGTCGGCGAGCCTTTCTTTCCTTAACCTCGTATGGCCCCAGCCAGTGAGCTAGTAACTTGGAGTGGGAGGTGGGGCGAGTACCATAACTTCGATCCCCGGGTGGAACTCGGAGGACGGAGTTGCGGTTATAGCATGGGCCTGCGCTGCCTGCGCTGCGACGAGTCACGTGGTCTTTGAGGAGAGGCCTGATTTTGGTGAGCCTGTCGCGCAGTTGCGCTACATATTCCAGTATGTTAGAGGAGGAAGGGCCTCGGCCTCCCAACCTTCTTTTAGGATATCCAATAGTCCCGGGGTTGTCGCCCATATAACAGTTCAAAGGGGAGAAACCCGTAGAGGCCTGGGGTACCTCCCGGTGAGGCAAAAGCACAAGGGGAAGGAGTTGGTCCCAATTCCTGCCATCAGCGCTGACTACCTTGCAAGCATCTGTTTAAGCGTCTGGTTAAAGCGTTCTACCAGACCGTCTGTTTGGGGGTGGTAGACAGGCGTCTTTAGGTGCTTTATCCTCAGTAATCTGGCAACCTCCTGAGCGTTTCTGAGGTGAAGGGGGTACCCTGGTCCGTGAGGACTTCTTTAGGGATACCCACTTTCGCGAGAAGGTGGACAAGTTCCGTGCAATGTTTTGGTGGTAGCGGGCGCGGGGAACCGCCTCGGGTATCGGGTCGCATAATCAACCATGACCAATATATACTTGTGGCCCGCGGTTGGAGGCTCCAGAGGTCCTACTAAGTGGACCCTATCGGTCAAAGGGAACATCTATCAGGGTATGCGGGGCGAGAGACTACGGTCCCTCCTAGGAATCTGGCGAATCTGGCAGTCCGGACAGGACTGACAGAAGCGCCCGGACCTCGTTGATCCCGGGCCAGTAAAACCGAGCTTGATCCTCTCCAGTGTTTTCGGCCCAGGTGGGCCAAGAGGTGTGTGTGAGCCAGTTCGCATACCTCCCGCGGAAGATGCAGGAACTAGCAGCAGCTTCCGCACCGCGCCTCGTGAGTTGCCACCCGATACACCAGATCATTTTCCAAGACAAAGAAGGGGCCACGTGGTATGGAGCCGTCTGCTTGTGAGCTGCCCGGCAGAACAATGCATTTCTGGCAAAGCGCGGGAATCATCATTCCATTGTTCCCTCTTAAATGAGGCAGGCGTGGAGGCCGAAATTGGTGGTCCAGGCCGTCCAGGGGATCTAACAAAGGACTGGGGGTTGCGCTCCTTGACTCGTCCCTTCGCGGTGGGAGGTCTCGGCTCAGGCGCGTGGCGGAGAAACCGCCCCTTGTGCCTGCGCCATTTGGCTTGCCCTAGTGCATGGCGTGGAGACGCGGGAAGGGTGCCGCCCTCCCCCCCCTGTTTTTGGGAAGAATTGTGATCTGAGGTGTAAGGCAGCAGTGCTAACTACTGTACCACTTTGCCTTAAAAAAACAAAAGAACAAAAGAGGCAAATGGAATGATAAACCACAAACAAAAACACAAATGGTCACAAACTAGTGATAAGTTAAAAAATATATATATATATTGTGACCTCTACTGCTTGGGAATGCAGCTGCTCTTTAGAAACTCCCTCTTAAACAGTATTTTAATCAGGAATAAACACAATCTTGCACACTCTTCCCCCTCCTCTGTGCAGGATCAGCTGCAGGCTTGTTGACTTTCTGTGTGACGTGCTCTTCGTGCAGGGCTTCAAACATTTAAAAGACCGAGCTGCGGCTGTCCTAATGTCTCACTCTCCTGTCCCCTCTCCTCTAGACTCCCTCTGCTCCGGTTGCTGCTCCTGAGCTGCTGTACCCACTTGAACAGGAAGACTTTGTGTTCTTTTAACCAGAAGTTGAGGTGCTGAGCCGCCACATTTGACAGCTGTTTCCTGTGAGGCCAGACCACTTCTGAAAGAGACTTGCGCTTGTAACTGCCAGTAAAACAATAAAGTTTTTACGGAAAACCTTCTGTGCTCTCCTGTGCAACTTTGTGACCCAAGTTTGAGTATATATATATATATATATATATATTGTCACAAAACGAGACAAAGACAGAAAAAGGTTTGGGGCAGCCACCCATGTAATTTGGTATCCTGGCTGCAAAAGTCGTTTTCTTTTCAAATACCAGCACTGAAGTGCTTACAACAGAGTCCAAAACAAGACTGACACAGAAGGGAAAAGGGAAGGCTTTTAAAGGGGGAGACAGGAAGTGAGGTCATAAGGATCGGGCACGTGTTCATTTTCATTGGTTTAGTCCCGGATGTGACATCAGGGGCGGAGCTGGCAAGGTCTGTCTCCATTGGCTCGGTCCCAGAAGTGACGTCCAGAGAGACAGGTGGAACCTCCCGGGTTAGGTCTACAGGGAAGTGAGAAAGAGAGTTAGTGCGCTCTGCCACATCCCGGCATGGCTCAGAACTGCCTTCACTCGAGCCCTTTAGCTGCCTCCCATGCGCGCGTGTGACAAGGCCCCCCCCTCAGCCCAGACCCGTCGGGTCGGGCGACCTTAACCGAGAGGTCGTGAAACCGAGAGAGCATCAGCGTTGGCATGGAGAGCACCCGGCGATGAGCGAGCGAAAACTTGTGCGGCTGCAGGTCAAGAAACCACCGGGTGACCCAGCGGATTCGACTCCTTGTGCAGGGCCATCCACTGTAGAGGTGCATGGTCCGTGACAAGGGTGAACTCACGGCCCAACAGGTAGTACCTCAGCTGAGTGATCGCCCATTTAATCGCCAGAGCCTCCCTCTCCACCGCCGCATACCTGGTCTCCCGGTCCAACAGTTTCCGGCTCAGGAACATGACGGGGTGTTCGACACCATCGACACTTTGGCTCAGCACGGCTCCCAGGCCTGTGTCCGAAGCGTCCGTCTGGAGGATGAAAGGCAAAGAAAAGTTAGGTGCCATCAAAATAGGTGCGGCGTAAGGGCCTTCTTCAAGTCACCAAATGCAGTGTCTGTTTTGCAGTCCATACCACAATGTTGGGGCCCTCTTCTTTGTTAAATCAGTCAAGGCGCGCTTTCTCCGAAAACCGGGGTACAAACCGGCGGTAGTACCCGGCTAACCCGAGAAAGGCTTGGACCTGCCGCTTGGTTCATGGCGGGGCCATTTCAGAATGGCATCAATTTTGGAGCACTGTGGCCTTACGGTACCCCGACCCACCAGGTAGCCTAAATATTTGGCCTCGCTTAATCCAAAGAAACATTTCTTGGGATTAATCCGGAGCCCGGCCTCACCAAGTGTCCGTAATACCGCTTGGACATGCTGTAGGTGTTCCTTCCATGTGCTGGAATAGATGACCACGTCATCTAGGTAGGCAGCACTGTATGAGTTATGAGGCGAAGCACTTTGTCCACCAGGCGCTGAAAGGTTGCTGGAGCCCGTGTAACCCAAATGGAAGGACACGATACTGCCAGTGTCCGCTAGGGGTACTAAACGCGGTTTTTTCCTTCGCGGAGTCCGTTAAAGGAACCTGCCAGTACCCTTTCGTCATGTCAAGTGTGGTCAGGTATTGAGCCTGTCCAAGCCTCTCGAGGAGGTCGTCCACGCGTGGCATTGGATAGGCATCAAATTGGGAGACTTGGTTAAGCCGACGGAAGTCATTGCAGAACCTCCAACTCCCGTCAGGCTTACCGACGAGCACAATGGGGCTGGACCAGGGACTATAACTCTCCTCAATTACACCTAGTTCCAGCATGCGCTTGATCTCAAGCTCCACTTCAGCCTTTTTGCCTCGGGAAGGCGGTGCAGGCGTTCTCGGACAACAACCCGGGCTCTGTCACAATGTTGTGCTCAATCAGAGAGGTCCTTCCGGGGTGTTCACTGACTACCTCTCGAACGGTCCGGATAACTGTTTCCAGCTCCTGCCGTTGCCTGGGTCTCAAGTCTGCGCCAAAGTTAAGGTCGTGTGTGTGGCGAAGAGTGGCGGGGCTGGCGGAGGAGGGATCGGGGTCCCTGTCCTTCCACGGTTTCAGCAGGTTCACATGATATACCGCTCCTTTGGCCGCGATTGGGTTGACTCACCAAATAGTCGACCAGTCCCTTCCTCTCCTTAACTTCGTAGGGGCCCTGCCAGTGGGCAAGCAACTAGAGTGGGAGGTAGGCACTAGGACCATGACCCGATCTCCGGGTGGAACTCCCGAAGAGGCGTGCAGCGGTTGTAGTAGCGAACCTGTGCTGCTTGAGCCTCCTCCATGTGACTTTTAAGGACAGGCGAATCTTTCCAAATCTATCGCGTAACTCGCGATATACTCCAGTATGTTAGTGGTGGGAAGAGCCTCTTCTTCCCAGCCTTCTTTCAAAATATCCAATATGCCCGAGGTTGTGCGCCATACAGTAGTTCAAAGGGGAGAACCCGTGGAGGCTTGTGGGACTTCCGATAGGCAAAAGGACGAGGGGAGGAGCTGATCCCAGTTCCTTCCATCCTCGCTGACCACCTTACGTAGCATTTGCTTGAGAGTTTGATTAAACCTCTCTACTAATCCGTCGGTTTGAGGATGATACACGAGGTTTTAAATGCTTTATTTTCAGTAATCTGGCAGTCTCCTTGAGCGTCTCCGAGGTGAAGGGGTCCCCTGGTCTGTCAAGACTTCTTTGGGGATCCCCACGCCGAATACCCTAGTAATTCCCGTGCGATGGCTTTAGAGGTAGCTGGCGCAGCGGAACAGCTTCGGGTATCGTGTAGCATAATCCACGAGGACTAAAATGTACTTGTGTCCTCGGGCTGAGGGCTCTAGAGGTCCCACCAGGTCGACCCGATTCTGTGGAAGGGCGTCAATCAAGGGAATAGGAACAAGAGGAGCACGGTCCCTCCTAGGAATCTGTCGCAGTTGACACTCCGGGCAGGAAGCGCAAAAGCGGCGAACCTCCTCATTAATTCCTGGCCAGTAAAACCGGAGCTTGATCCGCTCCAGAGTTTTTGGTGCCCAGGTGGCCACCTAGGAGGTGGGCGTGTGCTAGCTCGCAGACCTGCCGCCGGAAGGTACGCGGACTAGCAGCAGCCTCGTCTCCTGCCCGTCATGCATTGCTACACGGTAAAGGAGGTCATTATCTAACACAAAGTAGGGGCCCTGTGGCATCGACTGACTAGTCGCTGGCCATTGACAAGGACCACTGCATTTTTACAAACTTCAGGGAGTCGTCATTCCATTGCTCCCTTTGAAAAAGCCGGCGTCTTTTAAATTGAAACCGCAACACGGAGAGAGGGTCAGCGCCGACCTCAATGGGCGTGGTTTCCTCCGCTCCGCGGCGTTGGTGGATGGCGTGTCAGCCTGCGACGGCCGGGAGTTGCCACGTCAGCCAGGACGGCTGCTTCACTCTCTCTGCCGGCTGATTACACGGCGTGGAGGCAGCTTGAGACGGTTCATCTCCGTCCATAACGAGGCCCAACTTAACCCGGGAGTGGTATGTGTCTCACGCTTTTAATGTCAGACCAGTCCCGCCCTAGTATCACCGGTGTGGAGGATCAGGAAGGATTGCCACGGTTACTTTCTGGACTGATCCTCCGTAGCTAATGACACAGCGGCGGTGCTGTACCAGCGGGTTTCCCGTGGACACAGGTTATACTGGTCTTGAATTTTAGCCATTGTCGCGGTAGCACAAACGGCGGGCAACAATGGAAATGTTGCTGCGGAATCGAGCAGAGCGGAAGTTTTAAACCGTTAACGATCACCACGCCTGTATGCGGGACCGCCAACGGGTTTGTCAGAGCACACCAAGCCCTCCTCCCCTCCACCTGCATTCCTCCTCGCCTCCAAGCGGTTTTGCGTGCCAGGCGCGGACATGCAAGCTCCGGTTGTACAGGGAGGGGCTAGGTCTTGGGACATACCCGGCTGAGTTTGACAGAAGGACGGTTCTGCTCTCCCAGAGTGTGAGGCCGCCCTCTGTGTTTCCAGAAGCTCTATGAGCCCTGACATGTTCTAAACTGTTTGCCCCAGACCGGCTGGGTGAAGCCCTGGGGAAGTGCTATCAGGAGCAGATAGCATGCTACCTGCTCAATGACCTGGTAGGGCTTGTTTTCCAAGGGCCGTAGCCACTGCCATACTTTTGCCCATAAGGACCAGGCTTGTTTACTGGTCGGCCTCCCAGGGTCCAACCTCCACTTGTTATTTTACTCACCTGCCAGTCTGGGGCACCCCAAGGTGGTAAATGGGGCTGTGGTTTCACTGGGGGCAGGCACTCTCCCCCAAGAGAGCATACTGAGTCCCTCTCGTCTCCCCCCTCCAGGGCAGCCCAATTCGGTGAGCCCCACCCGCACACTCCCTGGCCTCTCTAGATGGCCCAGTTCCGCGTGCTGGGAGCGGAGCCCGACACGGTCTCGCCGAACCACGGGCACCCTCCCCGCCTGAATACTCGGCCCCGATACGCTCCCACCTGGGTGTTTTGCAGGTCCTGTCCCCTTCTCTTCTGGGACTTCTCCATCCTGCCGACTACGCCACTGTCACAAAACGAGACAAAGACAGAAAAAGGTTTGGGGCAGCCACCCATGTAATTTGGTATCCTGGCTGCAAGTCGTTTTCTTTTCAAAATACAGCACTGAAGTGCTTACAACAGAGTCCAGAACAAGACTGTCAGAGAAGGGAAAAGGGAAGGCTTTTAAAGGGGGAGGCAGGAAGTGAGGTCATAAGGATCGGGCACGTGTTCATCTTTCATTGGTTTAGTCCCGGATGTGACATCAGGGGGGCCGGAGCTGGCAAGGTCTGTCTCCATTGGCTCGGTCCCAGAAGTGACGTCCAGAGAGACAGGTGGAACCTCCCGGGTTAGGTCTACAGGGAAGTGAGAAAGAGAGTTAGTGCGCTCTGCCACATCCCGGCATGGCTCAGAACTGCCTTCACTCGAGCCCTTTAGCTGCCTCCCATGCGCGCGTGTGTGACAATATATATAAGAGACAGAGGGAGAAACAGAGGTTAGGAGCACGCGCTGATACAGCGTATTGCTGCACCCACCACATGACAAATCAACTCAGGACCCCAGATTAGGACCCAAGTGCAGCAATGCAACGGGTGACACCTCAGCACCAGACTACTTTGAATGGAGTGGAACAGTATGAGGTGTTTTTTGGGGGCTAGAGTGCCAATTCTGCTCCCAACCTCCAAGTTTTTTCCTGCAGGTTGGAAGGCCTACATGCAGGGCTGGATGCAGATAAACATCATACCCAGGACGATATATATATATATATATATATATATTGTGAGATGTAGTTGGCTTGTCATCCCGGCCAATACCCCCAGGCCGCCAGATGGAGCCCTCCCTGCAGTATGGAGGTGCCCCGAAGACCAGCAGGGAGTCATAGGACATGTAGTTTTTATACAAGACCCTGCTGGATACCACAGGGGCCACAAGAGGGAGCTGCAGGGAGGACCAAAGACTTCTTCGTGCCCTATAACCCGGAAGTGAGTCAGAGGAAGAGCGACGTGCTTCCGGGGTGAAAAGAAAGGACTTGTACCTGACCCGGAAGGGATTGAGAGTGACATGGACTGGGGATTGGGACGTTTCCGGGTTAGGGTATTTTTAAAGGACTATGGGAGCTCCCAGACGGCGAGCTGAGCTGGGTGGAAGGGTGGCAATGCGTCTGGGAGTCGGAGGATTGTGTATTTGTGATTAGTTATTGGTTTGTTTATGAGTATAGTGTAGGAGAGGGTGCTTTGTGCACTGTGGCAATTTAATAAAGTCAACTTGTGGACTTTTACCTGGTGTCTGGAGTCATGGACAGGGGTTCAAGGGAGCGATAGCGCCCCCTATCTGTCACTATATATATATATATATATATATATATATATATATATTGTGATAAAGAAGAGTCTTCACAAAATAGAAAAAGGCTTGGGGATCGTCCCCATATATTATCGTCCAGACAATTGAAATGAAGTGATTCAGAATGACTTTGCAGTACAAAATGAATGAAGCACTGTAGACAAGATGGCATTTACATAGCAGAATGTATGATGGTAGAGGAAATGGTTGGCAGGAAGTGACGATTCAAGGCGGGAACACGGAACCAGCGTCATCAGGAGTAGACAGAAGTAATGGATTGTGGAACCGGAAGTGACATCATTGGAGTGGACCGGAAGTGACGTCATTGTGGCTATTTTGAAGCCGGAAATGGAGAGGTTTTATTTTTCTTCCAGTTTTCTGCAGGTAGAAAGAGATTCAGGTAAGTACCACGTGATATTCCCTTGTCTCGCGAGATTTCACTCACCTTTAGGCTCTTTGACTGCCTCCAACTCGCACGTGTGTGACAATATATATATATATGTATTGTGGCGGACGGCCGACACTCCTTCAGTATATGTTCAGTGGGAGCAACCATGGACTATTCAAAACCTCCCCCTGGACTCTAGGTGGCAACCCCCCCTCACTCTCCCACAGGGCCCCATGGAAATTGGAGTTTGGTGCAGCCCTGTTGGGTCCCACAGGTGCCACTAGGGGGTGTTGCAGTTGGGTCTACTGAGCCCTTATGGGCAGTGTTTTCACCACACCCAGAAGTGCAGCTGGAACTCGGCAATCAAGCACCTGAAGCACTTCTGTACTGAGTACTGATCTGTTCATGACATCATGCGTGCCTGAAGCAGCTCAGCAATGATTAGCTTTGTGGTGCCACAAAAGCCTCTCAAAGAGGTGTTGAGATAAAATATATTTGTCTAAGCTGGCTTCAAGTCAAATGCAAGGTAAAATATTTGGCAAATAAGG
Organism: Polypterus senegalus; assembly: GCF_016835505.1. NCBI lineage: Eukaryota > Metazoa > Chordata > Cladistia > Polypteriformes > Polypteridae > Polypterus > Polypterus senegalus. Next base: position 107,319,140 of record NC_053167.1, on the reverse strand, counting down.
TCAGTTGCGACCACAATATATTCAAAGATTTGATTTGATAATAATGTTACCTACAAAGGTCTAAAAAGGTTTTTCTTTCTTGTAGCGTGGATCATATAAATCTGTTGAACATTTACTCTACATGCATGTCCGCTGTTATTACACATGCAAGAGAAATAGACTAGTGAGTACATACCACGATTGGTGACACAGTGGTGCAGTGGTTAGTGCCACTGCCTTGGTGATCCAGTATTCTGGGTCTGAACTCTGTGCCTAGTTGCTTTTTTGTGTTAGAGTAATTCATGATTCTAAGTTGACCCTGTGTAAACACCAGACTGGGACATAGGATTGGTTCTTGGCTTCCTTTACTCCAAATTAAATTACATTTTTTTCTTGCAGCATTTTATGTTTGATTCAGTTATCTGAGAAAACACAACGGGGTCTTATATATTTGTGCTGTGTGTTGCAGGAGGCCATCAGCTCAAAGGTCCATTTTATGGTGGCTGGCCATTTCTTTTTCTCAAAGTGCTGAACACTCTGCTTCATTCTTCTTAAAGCTGATTATACTTTTCAGTGCTGTTTTTACTTCAATTTAACTGGAACTTTTTTAATGAAGCATTAAAAAGTTAAATTTAACAACTGATCAAGAAAGGTATATCTGAGAATATTTTAATGAACAACTGTAATTTTATCTTCAACCTGATTGCAAGTTCTGTGTTACATTCAGGTACAAAAATGTTTTGACAATCTCACTTTCCCACGCAGTGTACTTATGCCAACATATTTTAAGTATAAAAGTTGTTGCATTTTGAAGGCGCATAAAATAAACTCTGCAAAGCTATTAAAACTCAATAACTTCAATTCCTTCATGTCAATCACAGTACAAGAAGAAGAAGGATTTTTAACGTTTGAAACATTCCATTTTCCGTAAAAAATAAATAAATAAAAGTAAAAAGAGCGAAAGGCAGCACTTAAGAATACAAAGTACTCCATGTCAGTTTTATCTGAAAGATTCCAAGCTGTGTAGGCCACTCAGTCACTTTGTTCTTCTTGCAAGAGAAACTAAGTGACAATGCAAACTCAGTAGGAAACTATTATGGTGTTATCAGGCAATATAACCCTGTGTAGAATATTCAAACTTACATAACCCACAATATATGATTTCTTCAAAACAGCTTTTGCCATAACTACTGATTGTATTATTAGAGGCGACATCATGCATGTACACTGCATGCTCTTGATATTGACTTGTAAAAATAAAAACAAGACATTTATCACATATCTACAATGCTTTGGGAAAATATGCAGGCTCCCTCACTTTCTTCACATTTTGTTATGTTGCAGCCTTCAGCTAAAACATTTCATTAATTATTTCTCTCATTAGCAACACTTGATATCCCAGAATGACAAATGTATTAAAATAACATGCCATTCCTGCTGAATCCTGAACAGGGTTGTAGGTGGGCTGAAGCCTAACCCAGCAACCATAGGGCACAAGGCAGGAACTGGGTGAACACACAGACTCACACATACTACAGGGCGAACGTATGCCACCATTCCACCAAACCTGCATGCCTTTGGACCTTGGCTATAAACTGGAGCATCTGGAGGAAACCCGTGCAGACATAAGGAGAACATGCAAACTCCACACTGGGAGAACCCTGGAAGTGAACGCTGTTCTTCTTTCAGCAAGCCAGCAATACCACTACTATGCCACTAAATTTATATAAAAATATAAAAAACTATATATATATATATATACATTAAGACGGGTATACAGACCATTCATGCAGTACTTTGTTGAAGCACCTTTGGCAGCAATTACAGCCTGGAGTCTTCCTAGGTATGACCCAACAACTCCATAAACCTGGATTTGGGGATTTTCTGCCATTTTTCTTTTGCAGATCCTATCAAGCTCTGTGATGCTGAATGGAGAAAGTCAGAGGACAGCTCTTATTGGATCTTTCTGGACTTGTCTTGTTGAATTCAAAGCTGGGCTCTGATTGCTCAACTCATATGTGCTGTCTTTACTTTGTTTTTTAACATCACTATCCTGTTGGAAGGTGAATCTTTGGCCCAGTCTAAGGTCCCAGTGAACACTGGAGCCGGTTTGCATTAAGGACATCTCTCTGCTTTGCTCCATCATGCACTCCCTCAACCCAGTCTACCAGTCCCATCCTCTAAACGTGATGCTGCCGCCATCATGCTTCATTTTGGATTTGTATTGTACAAGTAATAAATGGTGCGTGGTTACCTTCATAAATGGCACTTAGATTTTGGGCCAAACAGTTACATTTTGGTTTCATCAAACCTTGGTTCTCACAGTCTATAGTCATTTAGGTGCCTTATTGTAAACTCCAAACAAGCTTCTGTGTCTCTTTTACTGAGCATAGTCCATTCTCCCTTAAAGCACAGATCAGTGGAGCATTGTAGTGATGGTTGTTCTTTTGGAAGTTTTTCTCATCTCCACACAGTTTCTCAGGGGCACAACCAGAGTAACTATTGGGTTCTTGGCCTCTTCTCTTATCTTAGCCTTTCTTCCCTGATTGCTCAGTTTGGATAGGCAACCATCTCTAGGAAGAGTTGTGGAGGCCACTGTATTCTTGGGAACCTTCAATGCTGCAGACTTTTTAGTAGCCAGCCCCAAACCAAAGCCTTGTGTGACTAAGCTCTGCAGGTATTTCCTTTGACCTCAAAGCTTTACTCTGATACACACACTGTCAACAATGGGATCTTCAATTGACAAGTATGTGCCTTTTCTAATAATGTTCCATCAATTGAATTGACCACAGTTGGACTCCAAACAAAGTTTAGAAACATCTCAATGATGATCAATAGAATGGGATGCACCTGAGCTGAATTTCAAGTGTCATGGTAAAGGGTCTGCATACTTGTGTCAATGGGATATTTCAGTTTTTTATTTTTAATAAATGTGCAAATATTGTACAATCTTGTTTTTATTTTGTAATTCTGGAGTATCAAGTGTTGCTTATTGAGAGAAATAATGAATGTAAATGATTTTACCATAAATCTGCTGTGACATGTGAGTCCCAGTCTTGCACCCCAAAACACGAGGCTGAGTTTCAGTACTTTAGCAAAACCAACTTTATTCAGCTTGAAACAGGAACATCACAGTTATTTATGGTAGCGTGATCTTCCGTTCTCCTATACAAAGACACAGCAATCAGGCAGGGTCATGGCCAGGTTAGTAGCCAAGTAATCCTGTTCCTTGCATTTATAATGTTCCTTACATCACCCATTGACAGCAGACACTCATAGTGCGACTGCGATCTTATAGAATTTGTTTTTGCAGCAAGCTGTTACAGCGCTGGGAGCCGATATGCTGTCTTCCACCCGATATGCTGTCTTCCACAGATGCGCCGATTGCACTTCGGGACGCTCTTTGTCGTGTTGTCCCATTGGGGGGAGACCGAAAAGAGTTTAGAAACCTTACACCACATGTTCACTTGCTCTGTTGTAGTAAAGTATGATATAATACCTATAATAATTCCACTACCCAAACACTACAGACAGTGAACCTTGACTTGAAGTGGATTGTGGCAGATAACACAGTTCCATCTTAACTACAGAGTAATTTTGAGATGGATCTGTCCAATATAAGAGCTTCCCACTGCAGAATGCAGTACTGCCGCAAAAGAGAAAGTGCATGTTTTGCTATAAAGAAGATGACAATCCTGTCATGGACTGGGAACAAAACTTTGTGTTTCTTTAATCAAATACTTGACAGTTTGGTTTGTTCAACTCGGGAAGACGTGTTTGGAGTTTTCCATCTTCTACAGGTCAAGGAGGTAGAACCCCCATAGTTTACAAGACTGAGTAACAATGGGAAAGTCCCTGACAAACAGTGACTCAAAGAATGTTAATGGGCATGAATTTCTTGTGCCGTGGACTGCTATTAGGAGACGTCTAACTGCAGGAAATAAACACACTGAATGTGCTCAAGTTGGTCTTTCACAGTGAGATGGAATCAGTTTTGTTTTCAAAAGCATTTGTAGCTTTAATAGCGCTCCTCACTTTTCTATTCCCAGTGGCATCAGGAGAACAAAACTTCTCAAAGCAAAAAACTAATTAGAAAAACTAACATGAACACTTTTGAACTTAATAATATTGGTTAATGTAATAGGGCTTTTTTAAGTGCTTTAGCATTGCCAGTCATTATTCTGTAGTTTGTGTCTGTTGATATGTGTGAGATAGAGAGATGGTGCATTACTGAGATATTTGCATTGGTGAAGGTTGTATCGAGTCATCATTAAAGCCTGTAAGAATTTGTTGGTTGTTGCCTTAGTGCTATAATATTAACACTTTGTTTGTACAGGCAGATTCTGAATTACGTAAGACTTATATGTGTTATTATCTGCTGGTTGTGATGCAAATTAAACAAGGACAGCCCTGGATTTTATTGTGTGCTAATGAGTAAGAAATGGCTTAAATCACCATAACATTAAAAAAGCTCTGAAATAACAGTTTTTAGTTTAAGGATAGAGGTTAGTTGGAATGGACGCCTGGGGCCATAGTGGTTCACAGAACTGAACCTGAAAACCACTGATATAAGCATTTCCTTCCTTATTATCCAGCAAGTGAATGCAACACAATAGCTGATCTCCTTTTATCATGTCATGTGTTTTGCACCTGTATCTGTCCGGCTTCTAACTAATTGTCAGAATTTAATTTCAATTAGAAAGCAAATTCCACAGAAAAGAATAAAATGGTAAAAGAAAGTTCATCATATAAGCTATAGCAAGTGTACACTGATTGCAAAATAAGAGAAGAAAAAATTGGAAGCATATTAAACAATATATTGAGTAGAAGTAAGATTGGCTCATTTGTGAAAGTTGTTGGAATAAAAGCCACAAATCACAGGGTTACTACAGGGCTAAATTTGACAATCACTCATCTATTGCCGATAACACTGGCATAACTAGACCGGGAACAACATAAACAACAAATAAAGAGAGTTTGGAAACAGGGATAAAAAGGAGACATCTAGCCAAGGACACTAGCAAATAGCAAATAACCTCCTCTGCCCAGCAATTTTCTGGCGTGGTAATAAAGTATAGTAGATGAAATCGGAGTAAGACTAGCATATACCAGCCATACTAGCTCAGTTTTCTATCTTCTGGTCAATAAGGCTGCTCAGTAGCCGCTCACATTTTATGTCAGATTTAGCTAGCAGTTTACATTAACTTTACTGTCCATGAGTGTTTTAGAACTTTTTTTTTTGCAGTTGAACTACTAACCCCTGCCATCATCATATTCTTTTTGAAAACAGTCTAATTTATAAAGAGCCAGTCAGGTTTCCTGAGAGTTAGCAATTGCACTAATTCTAGCTTCTTAGCTCTGCATTAGTCTTACTTTAATAAATTATCATCATGCTCGATGGTTCCACGCTTAGAAAACCTTTTACTGAGGACACACTTTTTGCTTTCAGGTTAAGTCACGTCACTGGAACTGCAAGGAACACTTGTCCCCTTTATCAAGCAAACCTCTTTTAAATGGAGGCCTTATTGCTTTATTAGTCATAAGCAGATGTTACATTTCTTTGTGACAAGGAGGAAGGCTCAGGATCACCTGAAAATGTCATATCAGCTGCTAAGTGGACTATAGTACCTCTTGTAAGTGGTTCACATAGATAATAGGGAAATTACGTGTCAGTCATTAGCATGCAGCAAAGGTGGATTGCACCAAATAACGGTATTTACTAATTTGTATGTCATGCACCAATGATACCAAAGCATTGTGACAGCTGATTTCCATGCTAATGGGGCTGAGCTAAAACATAGCTCATCCAAATGGCTCAGAGCAGACGTTGATGCAATAAAATTCCATTGGATCATAAATATGGCACACTATATTTACAGCATATAACAACTGCAAAAGATGTAACAACTACAACAAATTTCAGCATTTAATGGTGAATGGTTTCATTTTAGAAGGCTTGCATTATCATACCAGTGATCTGAATATATAAACCCAGTTATGATGGATTTTATAAACATGCTTGCTTATCCAGTACCATTCTATTTTATGCTTTTCTCCAAAGTACATATGTCAGTTAATAAAACAGTTAATAATTTACAGTACCTCCCTGAGAATTTAGTCAGTGACTTTTAAAAAAATGATTTGCATTCACTCACCGGTTCTAAAATGTAGTTCTTGAGCAATCTTGTATTAGGTGGTTTTCATTGTGAGTAATTTTTTAAATTAGAAGCCAATACCTGCTGTTAATTGAACATCTTGTTTAATTGATTGTTTGTTCTTCTCTGCTTGCGATGCAGAATGTTATGCATCTTGGAGCTTTAAAACTGCAATTTGTAAATAGAAATCTTACCCTATGGTTTAATTCTTTCTAAATTTTTTTTAAGCTACTTTCCTTTCCCCACACAAAGGTCCATACACTGTCAACCTTTTTTGAGAATATTCATGGAGCTAAATTCAATTTGTTTGTACGATACAACTGAAATTCGGGAATTCAGAAAAGAGGCTATTAACAAAAGTTCTAATTATACAAAGAAGGTTTCCATCCCTCCATCAATGAACCCACTTTCACGGCCAATCCTGGTAGCCTTGGATGGCATACCAGACAATTGTATGGAACACACAGACACCCTCACTCACTCATAATGAATGATTTTCCCTACATGTCCAGCCTTATGATCAGTAATAATATGCTGTTTTCTTCTGTTTGTCACTATACACTGTTTAAAGTTTCTCTTAGTATTTGAGATAAATTTATATATCTTGGCATTGTGATTTTATCGGCACTTTATTAACAGAATTCTTTTAATTCTGTGTCTATTTCATTGTAATAAGAGTATCTTAAGAAATAATAAATTGCTCTACATTGGCTCCAATGTGTGCGTAAGTAGTTCCTTTTATGGACTCAAGACTATTTTGTCATAGTAGGGTCCTCAGCTGACCCTGTTCTCCCTTTACAGACTACATTATGTAGCTCATAACAGAACATCCTGTGAAAGAAAATTTAACTGCTTGCAAGCTACTAAGGGGTAAAAGCTGTTTTTCCTATAACAGCAGGTTATTTATACAGGCGTCTGTTATAAGACAGGTTGCAGTTAGCTGACCAAGGTTGACAACTTTATTCAAGTTGAGTCCATTAGATACAGGAAAGATGACGTTTCCTTTTTTAGGGCCCTTTTTTGCAATGTAAACAAAACAAAAACGGTTAGTCGATGTATGCAATGTAAGATGAATTGCTTTGATAAATATATTGTGCTTATTGATAAGTAAAGGGAAGGGGGAGGGAGGAATATTATTAAAAGTCGAGTGACACAGAGTAACTTTGCTCTTCTGCCTTGCAACGTGGAATCCACGTACTCATCTGTGACTAAATAAAGACTGATTGATTGAACTATTCCTGTCTTCTTTGGGGGTCACTTCCACAGTCCAAATCCCATACTCTTACCACATTGCCAGAATTGACTGCTGTTGTAGTTTAATACTTCTCCCTTTCTTTGACATCTGTAACCCTTTGTAACTAGACAAAGTACCAACATATGTGGAAGAAAAAGTTACAGTTTTATTATGCGTTAGCAATAACATAGCCAAAACAGGAAAAAAAATGAGTGCTGGTAAAATAATGCAACCTGATAAGAGGCTACCAGGAGGGTCTCTGTCTTGTTGTGTTGATTGGTTTATGGTTTAATATGGTCTGGTGTGACCCTTGGATGGAATGTTGGACAAAGGCCTCCTAGAGAGATGGTCACGGCCTCCTAGAGAGATGGTCACCTGAGGATGAAAAATGGCAGAGAGACCAGCATGCCTTTGCAGACCTTGATGTTTCAATTTTAATGTTCCTTGATGCACCACTTGCACAAGCTGGAGTGCGTAGTTCTCAATGACTCAGCTCAGGCCAGTCCAACTGTGGCCAGTTCATATCCGTTTATCTCAGTTACCTGTATTCCCCCAGGCTAGCTGACCAGTTAAATTTCTGAGATTTTAATCTATAGCAAATACAACAATTGCTTTTTCTGTGTATATATTTCACCATTTTGCCTAAAATTTTAACAATGATTCTTTTGAATCTGATATTTTAAATGTCAGCATTACTTGTTTGTCACCCTAATCCACTTTAATCCTGTTTTATCCATGTCTGAATGTTGACCTGTAGTGTTAACCATTTGGCCTGCATCTTCATTGTGTTTACATTGTTTCACCTGCCTTATTTTCAGGTTGGAATTATTATGTACTCTACTGATCATGAACAATCATTATTGTGCAGGCTTTAGGTTTAAAAGCTGTAGTTATATAATGCATTTTTATATTATGCGTACTCTCTACTAAAAAGAAATCATTGTTTTTATAATGACTGGTTAACTATGCTTATCAGCTTCCTGCTATGTAGTGCATGAGCACGGCCTGCACATTTATTTTACTGTACACGACTAAAAGCTCTCTGCTTTTTAAGCATTTCCATATTGAACAGTGGTAGGCAACAGGAAAGCCTGAATAGAGTAACAATGAGGCAGCAAAGAAGAAAGGCTTTCACCTAATTTATCCTACCACTCTCTACATTGCATTCAAGGGCCCCAGAAGAGCACATTGGGAAACAAATGGGTCACTTCCCCAGTTACTTTCTGGTCTGCTACCCACTAAGTCTTCAGACTGAATTCCATTGTCAATCTCAGGCTGCCTATTGACACTGCTATTGATTTTCTGATTAATGTACCTGTCTCCTATTGGCATTTACTGCAGGAGGCATAATTTTAATGTGTGCATGATCAATAGCTCCATCAACTCGAAGAATTCCTGCTGTCAGACTGCAGGGTTTGTTGTAGGATTGCAGGAACTCCACATTCTTTCACAATGAGAACAAAGATTTCAGAAGCTGACAGGGAAGAGTGCTTTAATATTACATTTGTTTGCAAAAAAGGCAAAGAAAACTGCTCAAGAAAAGTAAACTCGTGTTGAATCAAAAGCATGGCATGATTAATTTAAGACGCTTTTCTGCGTGAATGATTTTTTTTTTTTTTTTACCTGAAATTGTAATTTTTACTTCTAACTAGATCTTGAATTGTCTCACACTTACAGGTTTTACTTATTTTTTGTTGTCAAGAAGCTCCATTAAGTGCAGCACTACTTGCCTTTTACCAAGACCAGTCTGCATTTTCAGGACCATTTTTCTGAAACCTGTTGACATATGACATATTATTACATAATTTAAAATTGCACATATAATATGAATAACTCTGAATTGGTCATGAAGCAGAAGAAGCAGGACATGAGGCCAGCAGTTTGCATTTAATGGATTGAGGATCCTCAGTGCTTGACTCACTGCACTAATCAATAAAAAAAGCACACAGGGACAATTTCATCTACAACCTTCAAACAATGCAAAGTCAAAAAACGTAACATTCTCAAACCCAATCAATACAATTCAGAATAATGGAGGTAACAGCCTACCCTAGCAGAACAGTCTTCCATCCCTGGCTCATGCCTCTTTTGTTCTTATTTATTTCTTTTATTGTTCTTTGTGTATTCTCTTTTTTGCATTTTATTGTGTTAATGATTATTTTGTGTATTTATTTTCATGTGTTAATAGTCATTATATTCTCTGTCTTTTGTGTGTTGAACCCAAGGGTGCAGGCCCTTCTGACACCAGAGCTGTGAGACCACCTGCAGCCCTATATAAACTGCACTTTAACACAGTACTGGTGCTGTGGCACTATTGAATTCTGCTTCTGTTATGTGCTGTCTTTTGGATTTTGTGGATTACCGCTTTGTAAGTGCTTCTCTCCTTTTTTTCTATGGGCTATGGATTGGTGTCTTGTTTATGGATTACAGACATGCTTTTTTTGGTTTTTGATTACTTTTTTGCTTTTTTTTAGTTATTGTTTTTTGAATATTTGTCAAATAACTGTAAATACAAAGGAACTTTTTTGTTGTTTTGCAAGGGGTCTGGTATTCCTCTCTCCCATATTTGAGTTCTTTTTCCTTAATTTTATAGCCCATATATTTTTTTTTTTTAGTCTGTGCAGGCCGGAAGCCTGCTTCTTCATTTTGGGTTACACTTTATTGTGGGCCTCAATGAATGCTTTGATGGCCACTTCTGGAGGCAAAGTCTCAGTTTTGATTTTTGAGAAACCAGCAGATCACTTCAGGTACAAGGACTGAACCAGGTGTTTTATCTCTCTATTATAATAAAATAATCTAGGGAGACGAGACTTTTTATCCTGCGACGTGACGTGATCTTTTGAAGAGAGACACTTTCATGTCCCGCGAGACAAAGAGTAGATGACAAAGTAGTATGTCACAAAGAATGCAAAAGCGCTGGCACAATGCACATGCAGAGAAAGTTAGAGATAATGGAAGTATGAAAATTCAAAAGTATCAAAAAAATGATAGTAAAGAAAACAAGCAAATAAACAGAAATTATTGCTCGGTGAAATAACAGAACAGTGAAAAGAGATTGAATATACTGTTCAGATTTAAACTTTAAGTCAGAGACTTGAAGATCGTCTAATTCATATTGCCATTAGGGAAACGTGTTGTTTCTTCCCAATGAACAGGAGCATCCGTGAGAAATAAAAAATTGGTTGTTTGGTGAAATCCCACGAGAGAAAATGTCAAGCCCCGCAAGACAAGAGCTTATGCAAAGAGATTTGGAAAAGTCCTGCCCACATCTAAAACATTTATAACCACACGCACGGTTCAATCATTTCTCATTTGTGTGAATGCTATTGTCAGACACAGTTCGTGTAGAGAGAAAGAAATAATTTTCACTCATGGGCAGTTATACATTGCATTGTCACGATGTAATTCCAAACACGGAGTCAAAATTCAATTGAATATTGATGAAAAGGTAATAGCGAATAGAGATCGAATATATGGACATAGGTGATATGACAGAAGTATGTAGATATTGTTTGGCTTTAAACTTTAAGTCGGAGACTTATAGATCATCTAATTCATGTTGCCATCAGGGAAAAGTAGTGTTTCTTCCCAATGAAGAGGCATATCTGTGAGAATTAAAAGTTTTGTTGTTTGCGAGTGGCACAGAAGCGAAGTTACTGGCACGTAGCGCAGGTGGGGTTTGGCGAGTGTCGCGAGCAGGGGCCCCCTTGTTCTTCCATATAGTTTAATATAATTTAAAATCTGGTCACAGGCACTTTTAACACCAGATAGCACAGAACAGTTTAGAATATTCTAAAATCTACTTTGCTATCTTATGCTGTGACACCCTAGATAAGGACCGTATTGTACAATTTCCGACTTGGGGTATCAGTAGACGAGACTGAGCAACCAGGACATGGAGTTAAGAGAGACTCAGACTGAAAAAGACTATTCCAAAACAGAGTTCTGTTTTAATCCAGCAGTGTCCAAGCAATTTTACAAGCAAATGTCTTGCAAAAAGATTTACAAATTCCAATGCAAAGACACTTGCAAAAAGAAAAATTAGTGCAGGTGTTACTTATATTTTTTACAGTGGTTTCCAAATCAAAAGTGAAGAAAAACAAAATAAAACCTCTTACACTTCCTTCGTCCAGCTACAAAACAGATCACAAAGGACAGGCTGGAAACAAAAGTAGTTAAAAAAAACAAAAAACAAAAGAAAAACTAAGCACCTATTTTACACACAAAGAACAGTACGTACATATCTACACCACTCAGTTAAAAAAATCAGTAGCACAGATCTGCTTTAAAGCCAGAAGACCAGGTCAAGGAATAACCTCTGGCGTTCAGACCCTGGTTTTATATCGCAAGCCCTTTTAAACATCCAATCTGCCTTTACATTACTCGCGTAATTCCAATAATCCATCACGTCAGGATGTGCACCATTTGTCTACTGCTGCTCAGGTGCAGTCCAACCTATTTAAATGTTCCTACACTCCCTTTCTCTCTCACGCGCGTGCGCACACATACCCTTCTGTCTTGGTGGCTTGCGGGCTACCCCTTCAGCCTCTGTTAAGTGAGTAATGTTTAACTCACTCCCTCTTTCAAGTAAATGCTTTGCCACATGTGAGAATTCCGTTTGTCAGCTACTTTAAAATTGAGCTTTCTATTGTTCTGACCCGTTTCTCTGACTTTAAATAATGCACTTTCAGCATCTCTCCTCCAGTGGTTACGGAAGCACTCCTCCGCATTTGGCTGTCAGAAACTGTGAGCGTGCTTAAACCGCTGGTAAATCTTTGTGCCGCTGTCGTGTTAAAGCAGGTAAAAGAAAACATTTTTTTTTCCAAATATCCGTGATGAGCCAAGCGGCTACCTCTTTATTTGCATTATCTACAGCCACTGAACTTGGCTTATCACATATGCATATTTCAAAATAAGATTAATTTGCACATACAATTGGACTCTTGTATACTGTCTATATGTTTTACAAATTGTACTAAGTGGTTCTAATATAGGTATGTCTGCATTAATTGAAAAGTAATGGTATAAACATTTATTTGTAGTTTTAAAACCATTTATACATATTATTGACAGATATTACAAATTTACATACATAAATATATTTAATCCAAACATATTTAATCCAATTCACCATTTTGCCTATCCTGGATATAGTGGATATGAGGTACTTTTACATATACATTTATTTGCTTAGTGGGCACTTTTATCCAAAGGAACTTCAAAAAGAGGGTAATATAAATGAATAAACATCAGTCTAGGCAACTTTTTGGGAAAACTGTTACAGTACAGGGTTGCAAAATTGATCACCACCAGTGAAGAGCTCAGAACAAAATGCAAGCTAGTCACAAGAACCTATCAAAGCCATTATCAATTAGACAGAAATTCACTATACAAGAGACTCTTCAAATGCTTCTTAAACACATTGAATGACTTAGAAGTTCAAATGTAGGTGTGCATCTCATTTCACCAGCTAGAAACTACACATGAAGAGTCAGAATTGAGATTTGATGCTATGTAGAGGTGACATCACCAGAAATTATACATCAGCAGACCCGAGTAGGCAATTAGGATCATAGGAAATCATAATTGTCTCCATATATACAAGTACTGACCCACTGACAACTCCTTAGACAAACATCAAGGATGTGAACGTAACACATGCTTCAAGGGGGAGCCAATGTAGTGCTTTGAAAAGAGGAGTGACATGTGCCTGCCTTGGCTGGTTGAACATCAATCCTGCTGTTGTGTTTTGAATCATCTGCAGCGGCTTGGTGGCAAATTCTAGTAAAACTCCTGCCAGAAGACAGTTACAGTGGTCAAAATATGACAACACCAAAGCTTGGTTCCAGGTATACTTTGTCAGATATAGTCTTATCTTGCGGATGTTGTATAGAGTGAATCTGCAAGACTGAGAGACAATTGCAGCAAAATCAAAAAAGGACAGCTAATCAATAGTGAGTTGAGCTGAACAGTGAAAAAGTGCTGAATAGATGGACAAGCTGGGATAACAGGAAAGGTCCCTCTTTCCCGGGTTGAGCTGGACATAGTCCGCCCTTCATCTAAAATAGATTACAATAGCAGTGAGATATACATATATTCTATCCTTTGGAGGGTACCACATGTACAGCTGCATATTATCAGCATAGCAGGGTGTCACACAAGTGCGACTAGGAGGCAGCTAAAGGGCCTGAGTAAGTGTAATGAAACATCTGACCAGGGGGCGGCGGAGTGCGCTGACTGTCTTTCTCAGTTCCCTACAGACCTTTCCCGGGAAATCCTGCAAGGTTCCGGCACCTCAGAAGATGTCACTTCCGAAGCCGGCCCCTTTGCTGACGTCACTTCCGAAGCCGGCCCCTTTGCTGACATCACTTCTGAAGCCGGCCCCTTGCTGATGTCACTTCCGAAGCCGGCCCCTTTGCTGATGTCACTTCTGAAACCGGCCCCTTTGCTGACGTCACTTCTGGTTCCGGCCATTTTTATGACAGCAGTTCCTCTCCAGGCCTTTAAAGCCTCCATCTTGGGCTACTATAGCCAGTTCTAGTTTGGACTCTGTGAAATGCACTTGATATTTCTGATACAACAAACCCTTTTGCAGCTGGGAAAAACAATATGTGGGTGGCTGCCCCAAACCTTTATGATGTCTTTGGCATATTATTATCACAGTGGCATAGCCGGCAGGATTAAGTCCCAGAAGAACATGAAATCAACCAGGTAGGAAAGTACCGGGGGCCAAGTTTCTGGGTGGGAGTGCGTTTGGGGGTAAGGAAGGACTCAGTGCAGGCTCCGCTCCTCAAATACAGCACTGGGCATATAACTTATCAAAGGGAGAGTGTGAAGGGGACGTACAGACGTAGGCTGGTTTCTGGGGATGAAACGAAAAGGGCTTATTATGCTCTCTCGGAGGAGAGAGCTGAGCAGCCCATTGGGGCTGAGGCCCCAGATAAATGTGGGCTATCCCCAGTCCAGCAGGCAAAAATAATACAAAACTGGGAATTTGATCCAGAGAGATCAATCCAGACACAGGCTATGACCCTCTGGGAGCAGGTGGCCTTATGGCTAAGGCCATTTGAACTATCCACCTGCCAAATAGTACAGCAGGTAGCCTGCTTTATTTTTTTAAACAGCCTCCCAAAAAACTTTGCCCAGCCGGACTGGGGAGATTTTCATTCTATGGAAGACCTTATAAAGCTTGTAAAATCATCCATGCCAGTCTCGAAATCTGGGAGAGCAGAACCGTCCTCTAGTGGATTTCCTACAAATTACGTCCTACAAAATAAGTCTCTTCCACATAAATCGGAGCCTGTTTCTGAGTTCCCGGTGCAACCTACCGGGAACGAGGGGGATGTAGGTGGAAGGGGGAGACGGTTTCTGTGCTCTTGCCAACCCTCTGACGTTATCGAATACGGGACCAGTAGTCATTAATGGTTACAAAGTCAATGCCTTGTTTGATTCCGCAGCAACATTTCCATTGTTGATTGACGTTATGTCTTACCGCGACAAAGAATTAAAGAAAAGACCAGTACTAAATGTATTCACGGAGACACTCGGATGTACAATACCGCCCTGTGTTTCGTAAGTCAGGGAGGATCGCTAAAAGAATTCCCATGGCGATTCACCCCAATCCTCCCTTTTCAGCGATTCTAGGGCGGGACTGGTCGGAAAATAAAAGGGGTAAACTATTGACTACTCCCGATAAAAATTAGGCCTAGTTATAGAGGAGGATAACTTGTCTCAAGCTGTCTCCATGCCGTGTACACAGCCGGCGGAGAGAGATATGGAAGCCCACGAGGGGGACAGGGAGATTCCTGGACCGTCGCTGGCAAATACGTCATCAATCCGCGCCTCGACGAGTCGGGAGGAAACCCCTCCCCTTGAGGTCAGACCGGATCCTCTCTCCGACATTCACTTTCAGTTTAGACAAACACCGGCTTCTTTTAAAAGGGAGCAATGGAATGATGACTGCCTAAAATTTGCAAAAAATGCAGTAGTCCTTGTCAACAGCCAACGCACACACCAGCCCATGCCACAAGGACCTCACTTTGTAATAGAAAATGATCTATTATATCGGGTCGTGGAACATGGGGCGGAGATTCGGAAACTGTTGTTAATCCCACGAACCTCCTGGCGGCAGGTTTGTGAATTAGCTCACGCCCACCTCCTTGGAGGCCATTTAGGCTCCGAAAAAACTTTAGAGCGGATTATGTTCAGATTTTATTGGCCGGGAATTAACGAGGAGGTTCGCAGTTTTTGTATTTCTTGTCCAGAATGTCAATTACGGCAAATTCCTAGGAGGGACCGGGCTCCTGATGTTCCTCTTCCCTTAGTTGATGTTCCCTTTGAACAAATTGGGGTCGATATTGTAGGACCCTTAGAGCCCGAGGACATAAATATATATTAGTCCTCGTTGATTATGCGACCCGATATCTGGAAGCTGTTCCCTTGAGCTTGGCTACATCTAAAGCAATCACACGGGAACTAGTAGGAGTATTTGCGCGTGTCGGTATTCCTAAAGAAGTCCTAACAGACCAAGGAACACCTTTTACCTCGGAGACGTTCAGGGAAACGGCCAAGTTACTGAAAATAAAGCACTTAAAGACCCGTGTATCATCCTCAAACCGACGGTCTAGTGGAGAGGTTTAATCAGACTCTCAAGCAGATGCTTCGCAAGGTGGTCAGCGGGATGGGAGGAATTGGGATCAACTCCTCCCCTCGTTCTCTTTGCCTATTGGGAAGTCCCAAGCCTCTACGGGCTCTCTCCTTTTGAATTGTTATGCGGACGACAACCCCGAGGTATATTGGATATTTTGAAAGAAGGTTGGGAAGGAGAGGCTCTTCCCTCGACAAATATTTTGGAATATATCGCACAGTTACGTGATAGATTTGGGAAAATTAGGCCTATTTTAAAAAGTCATATGGAAGAGGCACAAGCAGCACAGGCCCGTTATTATGACCGTGGCACGACACTCTGAGAATTCCATCCGGGGGATCGTTTCATGGTATTAGTTCCCACCTCCCATTCTAAATTGCTCGCCCATTGGCAAGGCCCTTATGAAATTAAGGAGAGAAAATGATTGGTCGAGTATTTGGTGAAACAACCCAATCGTAGACCAAGTGAGCGGGTTTATCATGTGAACTTGCTGAAGCCATGAAAGGAGAGGGAACCAGATCCCTCCTCTGCGCAGCCCTGTTAATTTTTTGCTCACATAGACACCCTAAATTTGGCGAGGAATTAACTTATAGACAAAGACAGGAGCTGAAATCAGCTATCCTGTCCGTCTCAAAGGTGGTGAGTGAAAAACCTGGAAGGACCTCTCTGATTGCGCACGACATAGTGACTGAACCTGGGGTTATAGTCCGGGAGCGCCCCTATAGACTTCCTGAGGCAAAGAAAGCAGAAGTGGAGATGGAAATCAAGCGGATGCTGGAACTAGGAGTGATTGAGGAAAGTTATAGTCCCTGGTCCAGCCCAATTGTTTTGGTTAGTAAGCCTGACGGCAGTTGGAGGTTTTGCAATGACTTCCGTCGACTTAACCAGGTCTCTCTGTTCGATGCTTATCCCATGCCTCAAGTGGATGACCTCCTCGAGAGGCTTGGACAAGCTGAATTTTTGACCACGCTTGACATGACAAAAGGGTACTGGCAGATTCCTTTAACGGACTCCGCGAAGGTCAAGACCGCGTTTAGCACTCCTAGCGGACACTGGCAGTATTGTGTTCTTCCATTCGGGTTACACGGGGCTCCTGCGACTTTCCAGCATCTGGTGGATAAAGTGCTCCAACCCCATAATGCGTATAGTGCTGCCTATCTGGATGACGTCGTCATCTATTCCAGCACATGGAACACGTACAGCAGGTCACTG
This sequence comes from Polypterus senegalus, assembly GCF_016835505.1. Classification (NCBI taxonomy): domain Eukaryota; kingdom Metazoa; phylum Chordata; class Cladistia; order Polypteriformes; family Polypteridae; genus Polypterus; species Polypterus senegalus. The sequence continues at coordinate 107,301,913 of NC_053167.1, read as the reverse complement.
CGGTAGTGCGGACACTAGGAGAAGCCGGGCTTCGTATTAATTCCAAGAAATGTTTCTTTGGATTGAAAGAGGTTAAATATTTGGGCTATCTGGTGGGTCGGGGTACCATGAAACCACAGTGTTCAAAAATAGATGCCATTATAAAATGGTCCCATCCGCGAACCAAGAGGCAAGTCCAAGCCTCTTCTCGGGTTGGCTGGGTACTACCGCCGGTTTGTACCTCGGTTTTCAGCGAGAGCAGCGCCCTTGAATGATCTTACAAAGAAGAAGGTTCCTAATCATGTGGTATGGACTGACAAGGCAGACACTGCATTTAGTGACTTAAAACAGGCTCTTAAGTCAGCACCAATATTAAAAGCTCCTAATTTTTCTCTTCCTTTTATTCTCCAGACGGACACTTTTGACACAGGCCTGGGTGCCCTGCTGAGCCAAAGCGTCGATGGTGTTGAACACCCCGTCATGTACCTAAGCCGGAAAATGTTGGATCAGGAGACCAGGTATGCAGCGGTGGAAAGGGAAGCCCTTGCGATCAAATGGGCGATTACGCAGTTGAGGTACTACCTCTTGGGCCGGGAGTTCACTCTGGTGACAGATCATGCACCCTTACAGTGAATGTCCCTTCCCAAGTAATCGAATCTACGGGTCACTAGGTGGTTTCTTGACCTTCAACCTTACAAGTTTTCGCTAATTCATTGTAAGGGTTTTCTCCATGCCAACGCTGATGCTCTCTCCCGTGCCCACGACCTCTCGGTGCAGGACGCCCGACCCGATGGGTCTGGGCTGAGGGGGGGCCTTGTCACACACGTGCGAGTAGGAGGCAGCTAAAGGGCCTGAGTAAGTGTAATGAAACATCTGACCAGGGGCAGGGGAGTGCGCGTCTTTCTCAGTTCCCTACAGACCTTTCCCGGGAAATCCTGCAAGGTTCCGGAGCCTCAGAAGATGTCACTTTCGAAGCCGCCCCTTTGCTGACATCACTTCCGAAGCCGGCCGCTTTGCTGACGTCACTTCCGATGCCAGCCCCTTTACTGACGTCACTTCTGGTTCCGGCCATTTTGATGACATCAGTTCCTTTCCAGGCCTTTAAAGCCTCCTTCTTGAGCTACTATAGCCAGTTCTAGTTTGGACTGTGAAATGCACTTGATATTTCTGATACAACTAACCCTTTTGCAGCTGGGAAAAACAATATATGGGTGGCTGCCCCAAACCTTTATGATGTCTTTGGTGTATTATTATCACCAGGGATATGATAAACTATTAGAATGGATTATGGGGCCCAGAAGCTATTAAGATAGAAGAGGAGAGAATCCAACAGTGAGCCTTGGGGCACATCCGTGCTTTCCTGGTGAACTCTTCATATCTCTCTATGCAGGGAAACAAAGTAGGATCTGCCAAAAAGGAAGGACTCAAGCCATGTAATGGCAGTCCCAGTGATTCCAAGGTCAGAGAGGGTCTCAAGGAGGATCTGATGGTTGAATGTGTTGAAGGCAGAGGAGAGATTTAGAAGGATTAGTACAGATGGCTTGCTGGTAGTTCTAGCTAGCCATAGCATGTCAATAAGATAAAATACAACTCTGGACAAGTTCTCAGTCAATTGCAAGCACCTCAGGTCACTCACAAGGAGCCAGTTTGGAGTTATTAATTAGCCTAACATGCATGTCTTTAGAGATGTGGAAGAAAACCTAATGCTAATTTGGCAGAATGTGAAAACGTCAGGTGGATAATGACCAAGCATCGATTTCATAATACACAGAATGCTGGATCCATGAGACAGCAACACTAACGACTGCACTACTGTGTTGCCCAACCATACAATACTTCTATACATTACATACTATACATTACTTTATGTGATAATATTCTCAGACCCCTGATCCATGATGCAGCAGCATAAACCACTAACTACTGTGCTGACCCAATTTACAGTATAATTAAGAGAAGAAATAGGTGATGGGTTGTACACATATGGTGTAAGCTTATGGTAAGCTTATGAGAAAAAAAAAATGTTCCTTTCTTTATACCAGATAAAAAGAAAGAAAGGAAAAAAGCAATATACATAAGGAAAAATCCCAGATGAACTACAGAGTGCACTCCAGCACATTTATGTGATAAACCTACCTGGTGTTACATCTGCAATGCAAATATTACAAGATGCCAGATTTGTTTAGATGCAGATTAAGCAATAAAAAATGATTCAAAGTTCTGATTTATTCTCAATAAAGACTAGTTGGCATCTTGGAGTGAAAAATGTAAATCTGACATTTTCATTGAAGTTTATGCATTATTATATTCACAAAGTATATAGTAGTTGTTTCAATAATGCAGTATGATAAGCACAGTGGCAGATATGCCACTTGACTAAATACAAGATTTAAAATTGTATCATGGAATGAGTGGCAAGATCCCGAGTTTCTCCAAGAGGCAGATCTGATCCCTTGGGGCTTGAAAGAGTTGAGTGGACTGAGTTGTCTTTTATTCTGTATGTTATGTCCATGGATCAGTTAAAGTTCCTGTGTAGATCCAATAGTAAGGTAAGTATTGCTGGCTGATCTGAGTCTACAGTTAGTTAAAGTTGATGGCAAGCAGCCCTTTGCCTGAGACGAACATTACAAATTGTGGACAAAGTGCAGACCAAGCCAGAAATCAATTTAGAGTTTCAATTATAATTTTTAAATGGCTTAACAATACCCCTGAAAGAGCTACCCAGTTGTGCTACTTAAGTGTCACTTTAAATATTTAAAATAAATGACTTTTTAAATTTTAGGTGTCATTATGAAATCAACTTTGTCTTTTCATTATATCTTTAGACTACTCATCACCATAGATAGATTGACGAATACTCATATAAATTTGTAAATGAATTAAATCAAAGCTCAACAATAATTTATTTAATAATATGTAACATTTTTAAGCATTAATCTTCATTTTCCGTTGTTCATTTTTCCAAAGCACTTAACAGGATTTAGTTTTTAATGAATGCTGTGCCATGTGTTGTTTCTTAGCATATTAAGGTTTAGTAAGCATGTCATATCATTTACAAGACTCAATTAAGGGCATAAATTAAATTGTAACAGCCCTTGTAATTTGCTCATTAGACCAGGAAGTGTTGTATCAGCCCTCTACTGAGTGTTACAATAATGGGAATATTTTAAATTTGTTCTGTTTGCTAAAAACATTTTTCCATGTGTTTTATTAATAAGTATTTCTGAAACCTCTTGCTTTAAATGAAACAAAATTATGATCAGTGATGCACTAAAATGAGTGCTGCTCCCTTACAGAGCCACAGGTTTGAAACCCAGCCCAGTCACATGACCTATTTCTTGCGGTGAAGGCTTCCCAACGGATCATTCAGGTTGTCCTCCCAAGTCTGGACATTGTTTACAGTAGTCCACTGAGGAATAAGGCCAGAGCCATCTCTAGGGACACAACACATCCAGGCCTTCATCTATTCGACCCATTACCATCGGGAAAGCAGTGCAGGACATTCAGTGCCATGTTGTCCATCTCCCCTTCCCTGACTCAAATTCTGCCAAATACACTCTTGGGTACCCCGATAGACATTTAACACACACACACAAACACAACTGCGGTGGGTTGGCACCCTGCCCAGGATTGGTTCCTGCCTTGTGCCCTGTGTTGGCTGGGATTGGCTCCAGCAGACCCCGTGACCCTGTATTTGGATTCAGCGGGTTAGAAAATGGATGGATGGATGGACACCAACACAAACAGGCATACACAAACATACAGAAAATATAGATATGTATTCACACAAATGAACTTCCGAAGAATGATAAATTATTTTTTACAAAGATGCTGCTATCTAAGTAGATACTGTTTATTGATTATATTACCTCTAGATAATCATTGCAAACTGTCAAACATGCAGCTTTTTAGTAAATACTTGTATATATATATATATATATATATATATATATATATATATATATGAGTACCTTAATACTGTACAAGTACCTTTATTATACATAATTTTACTTACAGATTACACATATATGCCGCTCTTTTCAATAGCCATCTTAATGTAATATCTGTGTAATTGTTCAGAATGCCTATGTCTATTTCTATGCATATTTATGTCTATTTTTTATGCATACTTTGTACTGTAAAGATAGATGTCTACTAAATTATATTGTACAGAAGGGCAACAAAATTAATGACAATAAAGCACCCCCCTCCCTCAAGGGTTTTTTTTGGTACTCACCAATTTTCCACTAATGTCCTGAAAATGTGTGTCTAAATTCTCTTATTGTGGGCGTGAATGTGGTGTGGTGATCTGACACCCTGACTAGCTCACGATGCTCTGATCTTCAGAAATCATTAATTGGACCAGTGGTTAAAGGAAACTGATGATGGGATGGTTGGATATATAGATGAATGGAAAGAAGGATGGATGGATAGGTAAAAATTGTGATCACCATAGTTTATTGTTTTCTTTTCCAAAATGATAATTCATCAATCCATATCCTGAACTGGCTTTATCCAGTGTGGGGTTTCAGGGAGCCACACCCCTTTCCTCCACCATGTGATACAAGCAGGAGCCTGCATAGGCAAAGGTGTTCATCCATTGGAGGACACACTCATAAACATAATTACATAGAGTCACATCTGGCCAGTTCACAGCTTATAATCAATCTACCCTGCTCGACTCTGAGATACGAAGTTAAACCCTTGAGAACACATAATCTCCATACTAAGCATGGTCAATTAGGGATTTGAGCTGAGAACAATAGATCAGTGAGGCACCACCCTGCACCACCACTACACTTAGGAAGACATTTCCTTCAGGAGAGAGTATTTAGATGTAACATAGAAGTTTTCTTTGATCGTATTCTAATTAATCACATTTCTATTATGAACTCTGTCCAAATTAAACTACTTAACAAAAGTATATATACTCAGCAAAAAGAAACGTCCTCTGACTTTCAACTGTTTTACTTTCAGTAAACTTAATGTGTAAATATTTGTATGAACACTAAAAGAGTCAACACCATAAGACATAAACTAAAATGTTTTCACAATGTGTCCCTGAATGAAGGGAGGCTCAAAATCAAAAGTACCAGTCAGTATCTGGTGTGGCCACCAGCTGCTTGAAGTACTGCAGTGCATCTCCTCCTCGTGGACTGGACCAGATTTGTCAGTTCTTGCTGTGAGATGTTACCCCACTCTTCCACCAAGGCACCTGCAAGTTCCTGGACATTTCTTGGGGAATGGCCTAGCCCTCACCCTGCGATCCAACAGGTCCCAGACGTGCTCAATGGGATTGAGATCCGGGCTCTTCCACTGCGAGGATGATCAGCTGTCCTTCCTGTCTCCCTGTAGCTGTCTTAGGCGTCTCACAGTGCGGACATGGCAATTTATTGCCCTAGCCACATCAGCAGTCCTCATGCCTCCCTGCAGCATGCCTAATGCACGTTCACGCAGATGAGCAGGGACCCTGGGCATCTTTCTTTGGGTGTTTTTCACAGTCGGTAGACAAGTCTCTTTAGTGTCCTGCGTTTTTAGAACTGTGACCTTAAATGACTACTTTCTGTAAGCTGTTAAGATCTTAACGACCATTCCACAGGTGCATGTTAATTAATTGATTATGGTTAATTGAACATGCATGGAAAACATTATTAAACCCTTTACAATGAAGATCTGTAAAGTTATTTGGATTTTTAAAACATTATTGTTGAAATACACAGTCCTGAAAAGGGACGTTTCTTTTTTTTGAGTATATATATATATATATATATATATATGATTAGATTAATTTAGATATTACAAAAATCTACGTTACATGCAGAAAACAACAAAACAAAATATTAACATACCACTGAACATAAAGATGAAATACATAATGCCATGCTGTAATTGAAATAAAAGTTATGCAGAGAAAGAAAAAACAAATGGAGTAAATTCCTTTGTTTTCTGAAACTTGCCTTAACAATGTTATTTTACTGTTTTTTCACTTTGTTGCTGTGTATTTGTAACATCTAGCATTTTGTGATAATTGTCTGAACAATTTCTTTAAAAGATGAGTTTGAACTGGTTGCTTAAAAGAAAGAAGCAGCTTTCTGACAGTAAGTAAATGTACTTAGTGAAAAGTGTTAAGACTCTGAGGCATTGTAAGTCCAGAGATTTTAAGAATGCATGCTTCACTGGTAAGAACTGCTGTGTTTTATGGTTTTACAAGCCACTTCAGGGAAAATGGACTAGAGTCACTGAGTTTTTGACTGTTTTTGTAATCTTTATTTTTATTTTTTCTTTATCCACACTCTTGAGAACTGCAATTTTTGAATGACCCAATAGTGTGAATTTGTAACTTCACTTCAACATCTGATTTTTTGATATTACCTTGCTTTTTGTAGTAAATGACTGTCTATTTTTGTGTCTCTTTCACTCACTCTGGTTTATCCTCTGTAGGACTACTAGATGCCCCGTGATTAAACCATTCCAAGGTATGTGGTGGGTACAGGGCATCACACCATTCCTTTTATATCTTATTTGGGTTGACACATTTCTCTTTCAACCTTTACTGGAGTGGCCTGGTGTTCTCTATGTACAGGGATGTCTCCAGAGCCTTGTCACAATATTTATTACATTTAAGCAGCTCCTAGAAGAACAAAGGAAGTTTTATGTTTACATAGCAAGTACAACTGTTAATATGAAGGAAATGAGTGTCTATTTCGTACTATTCAAGCTTTTTTTGTGTGTATCCAGTGTTCATATGACTTAGTAATGAATCCCCTGGACTCCAATTGACATACTTTTACAGCTGACAGTCTGCCCTTTAATTTGATGAATTAGATTTGTTACTAAATTTTACAAAAAAAGGACTTCTACACACAATTGTGAGAGCAGACAATGAAATTGTTTCAGGTTTCATTTAAAACTCTTGTCATTAGTCAAGTGTCTAATTACATTCTCAATGATAACAGGGGCAGATTGGCTATTAGCTGGGATGTGGCCATGGCCTGGCCTTGGAGTGAATATAAGCAATTACCTTTTCTAGCCTGTTAGCCAGCTACTGATTTTTTGAAAGGTATTTAATACCAAGCATAACCAAAAGAGAAATACATTTTCAGATTTACCAATTGAGTATCGTTTATTTTTTATTATTATATTAAATCCTACAGTATGGTGGTACACCAATTAGTAGGTTTAAATGAGTGTGATTGTAACATGCCTTTTTGCTGATGCCTATGGGTAATCTAGGAACGGGCCCAGGGTTTTTCTCCTGCATTTATCCAACTTATATCTAAACTGAAATGTTAGGTTTGAATACACAATGGGAGATCTGAAAAACTGAGAGTACACCTTATGAGAAGGATTTAGGAGTTGTAGTGGACTCTACGTTATCAACTTCCTGTCAGCCTTCAGAATGCAATAAGATGGCTAAAAGAATGTGAGGTTATATAGCATGATGTGTGGACTGCAAGTCCAAGGAGGTTATGCTAAGGCTTTATAACGCACTGGTGAGGCCTTATCTGGAGTACTGTGTGTGCAACTTTGGTCTCCAGTATACAAAAAGGACATAGCAGCACTCGAAAAGGTCTAGAAAAGAGCCTCCTCCCATGTCTCACCAAGGTCAGACGCTGTGTGCTGCACTGTAGGCTTCTGCACCAAGCACTTCATTTTGGTATGATGTATTTTAAGACTGCACTGGTTCTTGCAGACCTTGCCACAGAAGCATCTCGTAATTGTACTTCCGTTCACATTTATTCTCATTCTTAGTTCCGTTCTTGCTGGGTTCTTATGCACCCCACGTGGAGGTATGTGATTGAATGTGGTTCCATAGCTTGTTATGGTTTCTTCCTCTCGAAAAATGCAGTTTAGGTTGCTTACACACACTACCTGTGAGAGGCCACTCATGCTGGGTAGGATTTATACCAGAGATCCCCAACGCCAGTCCGGGAGGAGTCAGAAACTCAAACTCCAACCAATTTCACTCCAACCAGTTGCTTAATTTGGCACCGAGTCCTGTTGTTAATTAAAACGTTCTTTAATTCCATGGCAATAGCAGACATTTTTGAAATTGTTGATTTTTTTCTTTTCTAAGAGCACTGTTAAAATATTTTGGGGACCTGAGCAGATCAACATTCCTGAGACCTTCATCTTTCTTTATTTTCAGATATTGTATGATGGACATACTGTAGTTTGCCGGTCATGTTTTCACTAATTTCGTATCTTATTATTGTTTGGCAGCAAATTAAGGAAAAAGAAACAATTAAGGAGTCTGTGTCTTCAAGTGCAAGTCAATAACATTTAATTCAAAAGAAGTTAATTAGAAGCAAAAACAGGTCACTAATTAAGAAAAGTTAGAGTGAAAACCTGTAGCCACTGTGGTCCTCCAGGACCAGAGATGGGGACCCCTGATGTAGACTCTTAGAAAAATTTTTACACTATTTATACTATATGAGACCACTATTATGCAGTACCAACATATAAGAACCCAAGTAAATATATTTAACAATTATTGAATTTGTAAAATTAGCAATTTCAGCAGCATGTCACAGTCCTGAATTAAATTGATAATCGACCAATGAATGGAACCACAAACCTGCAAGGATTCACACACAGCCAGTCACGTGTTGCAGGCCTTGACAGTAAGCTTAGGGTGTTGCAGGCCAGAAAACAAAAGGATTCTTCTCTATTAAATTATTATTATTTTTTTTTTTTACTTTCTACGAAGTGAAGGGAAAGTATTGTATTCGTCCAAAAATTCAACCTAGAGATTTTGATGAATCTTGTCGTTTTAGACCTCCCTGAGTCTGAAAATACCATTTTTGGAATTGTCTGTGTGTCTGTCTGTGTGTAGGTAAATATGATAACTTGAGTACGCTTTCATTTAAGTCAACCAAATTTTGCATCCAAGTATAAGGTAGAAAATGTAGATTTCTATCAACATTTGAGCTATTTCCACTAACTGGAAGTGGTACTTTTTTATTCATGCAGCTGCAGAGTTCAGTTTATTCAACTTTACGTTTATAATAATTTTTCAATATATTATTAATTTAATTTGTTGTTGATGGTTCTTTAATGTACATAATATAAAAATATTATTATTGTTTTGCGGTTTACTCCTCAAATATCCATCCCCATATTTCAGCATAGAAGAAAGTCTAAGGGAGACCACTCCCAACTTTTATTTTTTCATTCTTGAACATTCTTTTTATCTCCCCCTCTTCCTGTCTCTTCATTTCCAGGAATCGGCAGCGTTCCCCAAAGTCCACCCATCATAGCAAGTGATTGGATGCAACTGCTCCCCTGACCATTCAAAGCTGTTCCAGTCTTTTGAATTACACAAACCTACACATTTGCTAGCTGCATGTCTTTCGTCTATGCAGAGTAGAGGTCTGTTAAAAGGGCAGAGATTAATTAATTATGGCAACACAACAACAACAACAACAACAACATTTATTTATATAGCACATTTTCATGCAAAAAATGTAGCTCAAAGTGCTTTACAAAATGAAGAATAGAAAAATAGAAGACACAATAAAAAATAAACATAAGTCAACATTAATTAACATAGAATAAGTAAGGTCCAATGGCCAGGGTGGACAGAAAAAAAAAAAAACTCCAGAGGTCGGAAAAAAAAAAAATAAAATCTGTAGGGATTCCAGACCAAGAGACTGTCCAAAACACTAAAATTCAATTGGGCTACATGATCATTTAAGGACAAATATCCATAGAAGTGTGTTAAATAAGGATGTATGCTTCAGGTGCTTAGTTGTTAAAGATAAACAAAACCGCTGTGACTAATGGTATTTTGTGAGGAAATGACTGTGAGTATAGAGAGTAGGACTGCAGCTGCTCTACTGTGCAGTTTAAATGTGGCCCCTGCTGTCCCTGTGTGGTATTCCATATTCTTATTCCTGCTGCAGTTACAAGAAGGAAAGAACCAGAGACATTAAACTGAATTTAACTTACTCTTCACTGACTACAGAAGTTCAGGAATCACATCTCAGCTGACAAATCAAGTACAGCCTCAAGGTGGCTTTGTTCCTCAAAATTGATCTGGAAAGAGAAAAATTTGTACCACCACACTGAATGGCTTTGTGACAGGTGGGTCTAAGAGTGGGCAATGCAGCAGAGTAAGAGGAGTACCCCTGAAATTGGAATGACTCACACTGAGTTCCCAAAATGAATACTTGTTGGTGCCTGGTCTGTTTCTATTCACATTTCATCATTACTATCCCTTTTCTATGGAGAAATATATCAGACAAAATAAAATAAATACATAAATGCGTAAATAAATAAAAGTACTGTGAAATGTGAGCATAAATACATAAATGTGTCATGAAATGAGAGCCTAAATAAATAAATATGTCATGAAATGAGAGCATAAATAAATAAATGTATCACGAAATATGTTTTTTGTTTTCTTATTTATTTATTTCATTTTGTCCGTAAAATTCCTGCAAACCGTCATAAAATACGACTTGAAATAAAACTTCACTCATCAAAGTTGAGAGGGTGGGCTCTAACATGCCCTCTAGTTATTGATTGGTGAATCGATAGCATAAGAATTAATTAGAAAAATGCTTACTACTGCTGATGAAATGGATTCTTCTGAAGATATTACGTATTTCAGAGAGAGAATTGAAGATTTATCGGAAAAAATTACAATGTTGGCGGCCCTTTTAGACTCCGACGTAGATGAAACTATTTTTGAAATTATCGAAGAACAGGTGGAACGGGACTCGACTACTATCCAGTTCAGATGATGCAGTTCCCTGCTCTGGACGTCCATCCTTTGACATTCCAGCAGAGTCAACAGAACACCTTCTGTTATGCGGTTTAAAAGTACGACAGATTGAAGATCTATATGGTGTATTGGAGAAGACGATCACAAGGCGAAGGAGCCAGTTTGATATACGGTAAGTTGCAACGGCTGTATTAGCTTAGGTACTTTGAAATGGAATGCCCAAAGCAGCTCCAACTAATATTTTGAACTGAGAATTTGACCCTTGTTTTACGAGTATAAAGTCAGGTGCACGGGGTGGCACGGTGGAGCAGTGGTAGCGCTGCTGCCTCGCAGTTAGGAGGCCTGGGTTCACTTCCTGGGTCCTCCCTGCGTGGAGTTTGCATGTTCTCCCCGTGTCTGCGTGGGTTTCCTCCGGCGCCCGGTTTCCTCCCACAGTCCAAAGACATGCAGGTTAGGTGGATTGGTGATTCTAAATTGGCCCTAGTGTGTGCTTGGTGTGTGGGTGTGTTTGTGTGTGTCCTGCGGTGGGTTGGCACCCTGCCCAGGATTGGTTCCTGCCTTGTGCCCTGTGTTGGCTGGGATTGGCTCCAGCAGACCCCCGTGACCCTGTATTCGGATTCAGCGGGTTAGAAAATGGATGGATGGAAGTCAGGTGCATATTCGCAGCTACTTTTTCAAACAACTCTACAGCTCTGATCAGTGGCAAAGTCCTCCATACTTTTCGACATTATTATCTTGTAAAATTCAACAACACAGATTAAAATATTGCATAAATTTAAAGATTTGCTCCCTGAACTTCTTCATTGTTCCTATGAATTGCTTAATTTCTTTCCTTAAATGGCACCCAAACAGAAATGAAATGTGGAGTGAGTGAGTGAACATAAGATCAACTAAACCCCAACCAATTTCACTCCAACCAGTTGCTTAATTAGGCACGAGTCTTGTTGTTAATTAAACCCATTCTTTAATTCCATGGCTTGCTGCTGCTCTCATTGGCAATAGCAGACATTTACAATATTGTTGATTACCTCTTTTTTAAGAGCGCTGTTAAAATATTTTGGGGACCTGAGGAGGTCAACATTCCTGAGACTTTCATCCTTCTTTATTTTCAGATATTGTATGATGGACACAGTTTGCATTTTGTATCTCATTATAATCTTATAAAATTCAACAACACAGATTAAAATATTGCATAAATTGTGAGCCTTGCAGCCGTCTGCAGACCTAGAGAATACATTGGCTAAGAACTGCCTAAACTGATTCAATAACACATTTGATTTAAGTTGCATGGCTTTTAGTTGTGTAAGGACAGCCCATAATAACAGGTAAGGTAACCTTTGAGTACAACATATGAAGACATTTCTCTGAGACAGTGTGAAAGCAGTACAAAATTTTGTGGAGCCCCACTTTTGCTGGGTAGTGCCAGGTTTCTCCCCTAATCTTTTCTTTTTGCTTTAGCACTTTAAAAGAGAAGCATCACTCCAAGTCACTTTTCTAGGTCGACCTCTATTGATTTGTTTTCCATGTAGTATAAGAAGCAAACCTGTGGTTTATTAACATAACTTTTTCAACTTTAGTTCCTTCAGCCGGAGACTTCAGTCTTCCTCATGTTTCTGAGACTATCAAAGAGCAAAAGGTGCTACACATTCTGATCGGAGTGACTCCTTGTGTTCAAGTTGCTCCTGGTTCAGGATATTTTTCATTTAAAAAAAATATATCTTACGACAGTCTGTAATGGAGCAAATACTGCGCGATGCTTCATATCTCACTGCTGCACACACCGCATGCTCTTTACTGGGATATCTCAAACCAGAAATATGTACTCATTTTCCAAAAAACAAATAGCAGCACTTGATTAGCTCCTAAGAATAACACATAAGACTTTATGCATTCATGATTTGTTTATGTCAATAAAACTGAAACTGCTCTGTTTTATTGTGTGTTTGATATAGTTTGTGTGTTTGTGTATGTAAATGTTGTACAGATTAGCAGTTCGCTGTTAATTCTTTGCAGTTATGGATTTGTGCACACTCTCTGATCCTGTAGTCATTGAAGAAGGCTATGCTAAAATCAATTGAACTGACTTGACTTTTAACAAGAATCTATTAAGCTCAAACAAGAATTTGTGTGACAGTTAAAGTAGCTGCAACATCAAGGGGTGAACTTAACAAAAAGTGTGGCTGAGGGGTGAAGCATAACATGTAGGTATGAATTATGTGGATATGGGGGTACTCGAGCGTACTTGAACCTGGTTTCTTTGGTTTTTGAATATTTTTGCATTTACATGTATCTTTCTCTTTCACACATTTTTTTTCTAGGACTTGCCATATTTAATGTTAATGACATCATAAAAAGTGCCATAGGTGCTGTTTCACACTTGTAGAACTCAGTGTGCTGAAAGATCTTTGAGAATGTAGGCTGAGACTGTACCTGTTTGTAAACAACAGTTCTTTGAAAAAAACTAAACATTTAAAAAGAAGAAAAAAAAAATGAAGAATAGAAAAAAAAAAAACATAGAACAATATAAAAGGAAAATCTTTATTTTTCTGGAGTGCTAGATTGTGAGTACTAAATTAAAAATCTAGGATTTAGTTTTGGTAGAATGACTAAAACAATCAATCAGCAGTTGGTATTAATTAGTCACCATGTGCCACAGAAGTCCCAGTGCTCACCTGAGTAGCAGCACTTTTACGCAAAAGACAACACCATCAAACTTGTGATCCTTGCAGAAGTATCTGGATGAGATATGGAGACAGCGTTGCTATTAGCTAAACAAACAAGTGTGATGGACTGAATAGTCTCCTCTTCTTTGCCAGAGTTCTTAGTCCTCTCATCCTTTTGCTAGTGCATCCAAAATGCAAGCTACACATTTTTGCAAAATATAAACCATCTCATTTGTATAGTACAGTTGGTTCCTTATAGTTTTTTTTTTTGTTAACAACATCCTTAAAATATTCTGGTCTTGCTGTACAGTGTTTTCATTTTCTTCAGATCCGAACTCCAACACTATTGTGAAGCACTTATCTTGCATCAAAAACTTAAAAAGTTTCATGCTGTATTTGACAGGGGGTAATACTCAGTTAAAAAAAGAAAAGCAAATTGCAGCCTTAAAAAACATCCTCAACCATCTGGAATCAAAGCGCACACCTTAAAGCAGGCAACAGAAGTGCAAAACACTCAAACATTAAACAAAATTAGCACTTAGCTTGACTTTTAACGCTGATTTAAGTTCTTTAAACAGACAGCTGTTATCATCATCAGCAGCATCAGAATGAGACTCTCTAGTCCCAGGATCAATCTGGTACGTATGTAGTTGTCAATCTGCATACACCAGGGTTTTTTCTTGTTCAAAAGAAAGATTTAAAGACTGGATTGGCTATTCTGATTTCAACAGAACTCCTGTCAAATATTTGACCACAGTAACGTCAGCAACAGCAGGATGTCACAGAGTTGGAAAAAAATATTGGGGGGAACTCAGCTTCAATGAACAATAACAACATATGGCATGAATTATAATGAAAGACCCCTTCAGAACAGCAATAACAACAGAAACACATACTCTATAGCACATTTTCTTACAAATTAGCTCAAAGTTCTTTTGAAGATGTTAAAGAAAAAGTTACAAGAGAAGAAAAATATATTAAAATTAGATGATAATAATAATAAATAACATAAACAAAAGTCAATACACACATACATAAAGTTAATACAGTATGTAATTATAGTCTTAATATATAGAATTATTATTTTTTTTTAATCTCTAAAGATGAGTATGATGATAAGATCAGATGGATGGGAGGACAGAAAAGATTTTTAAATAATCTGAAGAATAAAACAAAATCTGTAGGTTTTCCAAGGCCAAAGGACCATCCAGCCCCCACTGGGTATTCTTCTTCTTTCGGCTGCTCCCGTTAAGGGTTGCCACAGTGGATCATCTTCATCCATATTTTCATGTCCTCTCCATTTTGTTCTTTTACACTCATCACCTGCATGTCCTCTCTCACCACATCCATAAACCTTCGCTTAGGCCTTCCTATTTTCCTCTTCCCTGGCAGCTCTATCCTTAGCATCCTTCTCCCAGTATACCCAATATACTACTCCTCTGCACATGTCCAAACCAATGCAGTATCGCCTCTCTGACTTTGTCTCCCAACCGCCTAACTTGAGCTGACCCTTTAATATACTCATTTCTAATTCTATCCATCCTCGTCACACCCAGTGCAAATCTTAGCATCTTTAACTCTGCCACCTCCAGCTCTGTCTCCTGCTTTCTGGTCAGTGCCACCGTCTCCAACCCATGTAACATAGCTGGTCTCACTGCTGTCCTATAGACCTTCCCTTTCACTCTGGCTGATACCCGTCTGTCACAAATTACTCCTGACACTCTTCTCCACCCATTCCATCCTGCTTGCACTCTCTTTTTCACCTCTCTTCCACAATCCCCATTACTTTGTACTGTTGATCCCAAGTATATAAACTCATCCACCTTCGCCAGCTCTACTCCCTGCATCCTCACCATTCCACTGACCTCCCTCTCATTTACACGCATGTATTCTGTCTTGTTCCTACTGACCTTCATTCCTCTCCTCTCTAGAGCATATCTCCACCTCTCCAGGGTCTCCTCAACCTGCTCCCTACTATCACTACAGATCACAATGTCATCAGCAAACATCAAGGTCCACGGGACTCCTGTCTAATCTCGTCTGTCAACCTGTCCATCACCATTGCAAATAAGAAAGGGCTCAGAGCCGATCCCTGACGTAATCCCACCTCCACCTTGAATGCATCCGTCACTCCTACTGCAGACCTCACCACTGTCACACTTCCCTTGTACATATCCTGTACAACTCTTTCGTACTTCTCTGCCACTCCTGACTTCCTCATACAAAATCACAGCTCCTCTCGAAGCACCCTGTCATTTGCTTTCTCCAGGTCCACAAAGACACAATGCAGGTCCTTCTGGCCTTCTCTATACTTCTCCATCAACATCCTCAGAGCAAACATTGCATCTGTGGTGCTCTTTCTTGGCATGAAACCATACTGCTGCTCACTAATCATCACCTCATTTTTTAACCTAGCTTCCACTACTCTTTCCCATAACTTCATGCTGTGGCTCATCAATTTTATTCCCCTGTAGTTACTGCAGTCCTGCACATCCCCCTTATTCTTAAATATCGGCACCAGTACACTTCTTCTCCACTCCTCAGGCATCCTCTCACTTTCCAAGATTCCATTAAACAATCTGGTTAAAAACTCCACTACCATCTCTCCTAAACACCTCTATCCTTCCATAGTTATGTCATCTGGACTAACGGCCTTTCCATTTTTCATCCTCTTCATAGCTGTCCTTATTTCATTCTTGCTAATCCATTGCACTTCCTAAATTCACTATCTCCACATCATCCAACCTCTTCTCTCTCTCGTACTCTTCATTCATCAGCCTCTCAAAGTACTCTTTCCATCTGCTCAACACACTCTCCTCGCTTGTGAGTATGTTTCCATCTTTATCCTTTATCCCCCTAACCTGCTGCACATCTTTCCCAGCTTGGTCCCTCTGTCTAGCCAATTGGTACAGGTCCTTTTCTCCCTCCTTAGTGTCCAACCTCTCATACAACTCATCATAAGCCTTTTTTTTAGCCTTCACCACTTTTCTCTTCACCTTGCGCCTTAACTCCTTGTTCTCTTGTCTACTTTCTGCAGCTCTCTTACTATCCCACTTCTTTTTTGCCATCCTCATCCTCTTTTTACTCTCCTGTATTTCCTCATTCCACCGCCAGGTTTCCTTTTCCTCCTTCCTCTTTCCAGATGTCACGCCAAGCACCCTTCTTGCTGTCACCCTTACCACATCTGCTGTAGTTTCCACAGAAGAACTAGAAAAGAAAGTAGAGAAATGTAGACATTAATAATGAATGCTAATTCATTGAAGAACATGATCATAGAAGTAGAGTAGAAGTAAAATGTAGCTATGAAAGAGTCAACATAAAAAGTGACTTTTAAAGAGTTTTTCTAAATAATCTAAAGTGTTAGCCTGCCATAGTTTTATTGGTATTCAGGTATTGGTATTGGTATTCCAGATTTTTGTTCTAAATAAGTAAAAGGCTGCCTCACCACTTCTTTAATGCTTAGCTCATGGAATAATAAGCAGATCACCATTAGAGGATCTAAGGTTACAACTTGGAATGTAGGAAGTCAGGTACTCTAAAATAAACATGGAATAAAGGCTGTTTAATGATATATACTAATAGTTGTATTTAAAAGTCAATTCAAAAGGACACGGGTAATGTAACAATGCTAAGACTGGTGAGATGTGCTCAAATTTTGGACTTCTGCTTAAGATTCTTGCTGCCGCATTCTGGACTAACTGCAAATGACTGATGCCTTTATTAGGTAGTCCGTCACTTATTCAGCTTATGGGTATTGCTAGCAAACTTAGAAAGTTACCCAATGTAATTGGAACAGCTCATAAATTCTGCAGTTATAACACACAAAATTCAGCAATAGTAACTGTAATATATTTTTCGAAAGAAAGAAAGAAATAAAGAAAAGAAAAAGAGAAGTCAGAGTCACACTGAAACATCATAAAGGAGTTTTGCTGTTGGTATAAAAAAGTCCCAGCAGTGTTTCTTGAGACATTTCAGCTGAATAATATGTTGGCTGAAAGTAATCAGTGTTATTGTCTGATACAATGTGCAGCACTGTTCATAATGGCACTCAGTTCTATCGTCATTCTCCCTTTCACTGCTACAGGTCGAGACTGTGTCCCATAACTGAGCCTGCCTTCTGATTCTGAGTGCTTCACCTGAAGTGGTGTTACCTGCCCCGCATACCACAGTGTAGAAAATACTATGGCCTCCATTACCTGTTGGTGGTACTTCTGATTGGCACTGCAGTTATAATTGCTTGGTCAAAGATTTAATCCCCAGTGACAGCAGGTAGTGCTTTATTTGGGCACATTTTAATACATGTTTTATTTGTATAACTGTGACAAAAAAAGATTCTTGAAACAGAATATGTACAGGATGTTACTACCCACATTAAAGGTCAGTCCCACTTGTCATTGATGTTGACTATCAAAGTACTTGCAATAGTTCACCACCACCAGTGACCGGACATAGAGACTGTGTAGTTAAAGTCAGTAACTCGTTCCTTGGATTTTCTGATGTTGTGCTGCACCTAAAAACAAAGTTCTCCACCTGACCTCTACACTCAGTCTTATCCTCCTTGTCAATACACCCTATTGGTGCAGAATCATTGGGGAATTTCTGAAAGCGACATGACCTGGTGTTATATTTATAGTCTGAGTCATACAGAGTGAAGAGAAAAGGAGTCAGATCTGTTCCTTGTGGTGATCCAGTCTTGCTCATGTCCATATCAGATACACAGTCCATGAGTCCCACAAACAACCTGACAGACAGTCCATTATCCAGGACACTACAGGCTCAGCCACCTGCATTCCTCTTAGCTTACCCTTTAACAGGGATGGCTGGATGGTATAGCAGGCACTGGGGAAATCAAAAACATAGTCCTCACAGTGCTACAAGCTTCGTCCAGATGGGAATAAGCCTTATAGAGCTCACAGATAATTGCATAGACAATTGCAGATTTATCATTCCATAATCTGATTCCATCTCATGTTGCTCAAAAAATGCCATTTGGAGATAAGGAGCAATTCTTGTTATGCTAGTTACAAGAACATGAAGTTGCCCTACATCTCCATAGTGTGAATGCCCACCACCTATTTTTATCCAAAACCTCCCTGGGTAATTCTTCTGGAAATGAGTGCAACTGCAATGATGTTAGAGCATCTTAACCGGGAGATGTTTTAGTTTTCTACAATATTGTACTGTGTACTCCTGATTGAATTTCATTTTCAAAATTGTGGTGCTGTTTTTTTTTTTTTTTTTTTTGTTTGTTTTATTTGAAAAAAATAAAAAATAGGTGGTCTGATTTTTCTCTCTCTTATTCCAAATCCTAAATAGACCGAGTCCAAAAAGCTTGTTGGATTAAAATATATTATAATGTATTTATTTCTTAAATTCTACTGTACTGTTTAATTTTTATGTAAAATGAGCACTGAAAATCTTCTTAATCGGAACAGAGAAGTTGTCTAATTAGGCAAAGCTGTTAACCTGCTCAATATTGAAATAATTCACATAAATCTCTTTTCAAAATTACATTGAGTGTCATTTATGTTACTGTTTACTTTCAGCCTGTTAACACATTCTTCTGTTATACAGAAATTACATGAAGTGTATTGAAATGATTTTTTAAAATATTACCCTTAAATATTGCTCAGAAGACAGATTTCAGATTATTTTTAGAGAATGTATTGGGATTTTTTTTTAAATGTCAACAAGATCCATCACCATAATGTCTGCTGTTTAAACCAAATAGACAAAGTTACATTTCAATAAAAGAAAGAACTGTGCTGCCACACTTTTTTCACTTTTATACTTTACACATGCAGCTTTGAGAGATAGAATATACTTTAAAAATGACAGAAAGTTTACCCTTATCAAATAATTCAAAAATGTCCCTTTCTAACCCGCTAAATCCACACCAGGGATGAGGGAGGTGCTGGAGCCTATCCCAGCTAGCATAGGGTACAAGGCAGAAACAAACTCTGGACAGCGGACCAGTTCATTACAGAGTGAACACATATGTGCTCACCAGTGCAAATTTAGTGTTGTCAATTCACCTAACCTGCATGGTTTTGAACAGAGTGAGGATATGGAGGAAACTCTCACAGACATGGGGAGAGCATGCAATCTCCATTCAGGGAAGACTCTGGGTGTGAACCCTGGTCTCCTTACAGAGAGACAGCAGTGATACCACTGTGCCAGAGTGATTTCTAGCATATAAGTTGATAAATATTTTGTATGTCTTTATTTGTAAACTTTAAAAAGCAAATGTAACATTAGATAGTCTTTCAGGAGACATGTTTTACTTCATTGATGAGAACAGAGGTGCTTTGATGTTTTCCTAACCAACTCCCGCTGACTCAGGATGTGAAATTTATGGTGAGGGGATGGAGCATCAGACCAGCTTGGCAAGGGGGAATGCGTTTTAATCTTTGAGCCTATAAGATATCCACCGCAGGAAGGCCATAAACTGACTAAACAAAGCAACTAGGGGATGAGCAACCTGAGCAACTTCATTGGTTACTGGTCAGGAAAGGACTAGAAAATTAATTCTATTGGTGTAAAGTATGGCTGTTTGATATTGGTTTTGAGTTAGAGGCCATTCTGTACTATGACCCATTGGTTTAAGAATGGTATAAAGTTGGCCCCTTTGCTTTTACCACTCCCTCTTACCATCTGGCCATGTAAAGAAGACCATGATGAAGACAACTCTGTCTCAGCAGCTATACAGAATACTCCATTCAAAGGTCATGTGGTAGCAAGCAAGCTAGACTAAAGATAAGCCGAGAGTTGCCATTGGATGCAAGATGCACAGCTACTTAGGCTGTACGGGTATGGTTAGCCAATATTCATGTAGTATTCTGGTTCCTAAATATTTTTGGGCATTTCTATCAATAATACATAATTAAATATGTAACTAAACTATCCTGTTCCTTTACTTTGTCTAATTGCCAGAGATTACAAATGTAGACGGGAAGAGGGAGGAAGTGCTAAAGTACCCGATCACAGAGAAGTAAGTGTATGGGATTTTAGACATTTTATTAAGGTCTACACAATAAATAGTATAAAAGGGGAAGTTAGGGTCACCATAGGACCTTGTACAATAAACCACTGCCCTAATTCAAAGATTTACATGAAACCCATCTTAAAATGTAAAAACTAGGTCAGAAAATAAATGATAGTGTTTTACAGATTTGCTCTGTTGTTATTTTTTTAACCTAAAAATCTAATTTTGGATTCCACAGCTAATTAATGCATTAATAAAAATTTTTAGTTTAAGAATGATTTAAAAATAAATGCTAAGAGATTTATAAATGGTAATTTTTTTAAGTTCCTTTTTTGCAAAACACTGTGATAAGATAAGTTTAGTGGATGTGGGAATAAAGTAAATATAGAAACAGCCAGTTAGCTTATTACAGACACTGGGGAAAGAGGTTGGAGAAATAAAGTTTTTATGTACCTGTTTTAGCAGCCCCTTCCTGTATCTGCTGCAGGGGAGAAGGTGAAAGTGCTATATCTAAATCCAGGGGAACAGATCATAAGGATAGGGAGCACAGTTTCAGAGTAGCAGGCAAAAGGGAATAGAAAAGAAAACAGGAGAAAGTAAAACAGCACTCACCAAAGGCTTGAACGAGGAGCCTTCACATCACCAAGACAGATGGGTACTCATGCGCGAGTGCAGGAACGTTTAAATAGGGTGGTCTACACCTGAGCAGGTGATGATGAATGGTGAACAACCCGATGTGACAGTTTATTGGAAGTCCGCGGGTAACATAAATGAGGATTGGAAGGACAAGAAGGGCTTGCGGTGGTATAAACCATGGTTCGAACACCAGGGGTTGTTTTTTGAACAGGTCTTGGAGCGTAAATGTAGATCTGTGCTACTGTTTATCTGAATTTCATGTATATAGTAGGTGCTTAGTTTTTGATTTTTTAAAATTTTTCAGCCTGACCTTCGTGAAATGTTTTTTTTTTATTCACTTTTTATTTTTGGAACCACTGTAAATATTATACAGTAACACCTGCACTAATTTTCTTTGGTTTTGAAAGTGTCTTTGCATTGGTCATTGTAAATATTTTTTTAAGACATTTATTTGTTAAATAGCTTGGACACTGCTGGAATAAAACAGAGTCATGTTTTTGAATAGTCATTTTCAGTCTGAGTCTCTATTACTCCATCCCCTGGTTGCTTTGTCTTGTCTACTGACACCCATGTCAGGAATTGTGCAACAGTGTCCTTACCCAGGGTGTCACAAACAAAACCTAAATACAATTAATCTCTGAAGAATTAGTTAGATTATTGCTGAGACCACTCTGTTAGCTGGCTGTTGATTAACTTGTAGCCTGGACTCATAACAAAAGAAAACTGCAAAATAATTGTTTTTTTTTTTTTTTCATTTTTACAATTGGAGTGATCTTATGCTACAGCTAGTGATACATGTAAATATTGGGGTATGGTGCAGAACAACTTTGGGATTTGTTAAAGGTCAAACCTTAATATACAGATGTACAGTAGTCACCATAACTCTTCAACTATATGTAGATGGTAGAGGCCTGATCATAGCTACAAGTATGGCACACTGGCAAAACCTGTCCTTGTGACCTAAAAACCTTTGACAGGTCTTCTCTAAACCTTTGAAGGACTGGAAACAGACAAAATGTTTTACTTCTTTGTATCTGTATTTCAAATACTAGTAGATATTCTACTAGGTAAGGAATATGCAAGCAAATATGCCATATTAGTTCATGTCATAGTTATACGTAGAAGTAACATACCATATCAGTATAAAAGACATTTTTAGCCCTTAGAAGATTTAGCATTTTATTTTGTTGGACAGAAAATACTAAAACTTCATCATTTTTCCATAGACAAAGTTATTCAATTATTGACAGCAAGCTTTAGGTTTCATTTGACACCATGCAAACTCATGGAGGAGGAAAAGAGACTGAGCAGCATAGCGCAAAGTGAAAATGAAAGCTTTAACTGGAACAGACTGCCACTCTGTGAAGAACTAGTAGTTTAAGAATTGCTGTCAAGATGGCATATCTTGCAGTAGTAAAATAATGAAAGGTATGCTATGCCCAATATATACATGTACACATATATACATATAGTATGTTGCATAACCTGTGTGGTTTATAGTTAAAAATGTTAATCTTATGTTTTCAAAAAAAATGGAGATAACAATGTGATATGGAGGATGGACACTGATCGACTATGAATAATCATGTGCTCATTGTGTCCTTTATCTTATGCATGTATTGATTAGACACATAATACAATATTGAATAAAGCAAAAAAAAAAAATAGGTAAGTTTGAAGTTAATTGCACATCTTGCATTATTCTATTATAAGATGTGATGAACTGAGAAAGAGGCAGAGTTTCAAGTCAGTGTGCCTGAAAGGTGTTAGAAGTACAAGGTATGTCCTGTGAGAATGTTGTCATAGATAAAACATAGAAGAACTCAGAAGACAGGTAGGACCTCTACAGGATTGGTCAAGGACCACAGGCCACAATGGAGAAGGCGTTGGCCCTACTCTTCAATGCCTCACTGGTCCAAAAATCTCACAGGAAGTGTGAAAAAGATATAAATATCAGGATAGATAAGCGGTTTGGGTTCTACTTCAGCAATTGCAGCCGGAGGCCTGTCAAGAAAGACTTGTCAGCTCACTGCATAAAACAAGAACACTTTCCAAATTAGGTGTTTAGCCTTTGACAAGAAGCATTGCTATCCATCCAGGTTGTATTTGAGGTTATGAGGGATTGCCGGCCGTGTATCCCGGCCAACAACCCCAAACCGCCAGATGGAGCCATCCCTGCAACATGGAAGGGCCCCGAATTCCAGCAGGGCATCATGGAACTTGGAGTTTTTCACCACAGCCTTGCTGGATACCATGGGGGCCACCGGAGGACACTGCAGGGAGGCCCATGGACTTATACTTTCCTTATAGCCGGAAGTATTTCACATTCGCGAAATGGAAGAAATGATATACTTCGGGCTGAAGAAAAGAGATTACCCGACCCTGAAGTGTAGGATAATCACATGGACTGAGGGCTCAGAAACACTACCGGGTGGAGGAGTATAAAGGACTGTGGGAGATCCCAGAAAGACGAGCTGAGTTGGGAGGCAGGGTGGCTAAGCGTCTGGGAGTTTGGAGGATTGTTTATTGTGTATTGGAGAATTGTGGAGAGGAGCGTGCTTTGTGCACATTATTATTATAATAAATTAATTTTTTGGACTTTTATCTGGTGTCTGACGTGTGGTCGGAGGGTACAAGGGTGCGAGAAAGCCCTAATCTGTCACAAGGTAAATTTCACACCCATGTTCAATCGCTTTGCTTCAGCTTTAGGCACATTTTAGGGATCAATGACATTATGGTTAAGCTATATAATGAATGAATAAAAGGTTGTAGCTTTTTCCCTTGCTTGATTGCTGTACAGTATGTTTACTATTTCTGAGTAAGTTAATGATAAATGATACATGCTGACAATCCTGTTTTTGGGTATAAACCATGACAGTGAAAGATGTCAGCCTGACACCTAACTAACAAATAAATGGGTAGAGGTTAAACAGGGAGTATTATAGGAGAGGGTGGGGAGCCCTTCTGTGACACACCCATGACAAAACACAATGTTTGTGATACAGTGGGAGCCTATGGTGACCAATACAGGACAACGGCAAAAATATCCATAAAAAAATCACATTACTCACGTGTCATACATTTGTGAAATCATCCAATCATTAGCTCAAAAAATGCAAAACTCACACATTTTTAGCTAAAATATTGCTTGTTTCTAGGTCCACATATTTGTCTATATAAGGCAAATAAGTAAAAATAAAAATGTTTCTTGGCCATCACTATAAACCACATGAGGAAAGTAACATACATTTTTGGGTGGCGTATTCCTTTCATGGAAGGACTTCAAAACAGGTTTAATACTGCAACTAACAATAGAAAATATTTCCTAGAATTGTTCTCTCTTCAATAAGGGTTTGGGAACTGGTGACTCTAAATTTAGTGACTTTTTGTTTACTTATATGCACATACAGCATACCCTTTGGCAATATCATTGTGCTGTCAAATGAAACACTTTTTCTTGTTCATTGTAACAAGTGTGTTTGGAATATTCTTTGAAGCAGTGTGGGCTCTCAGGTATTTCAAAGTATAAGGTAAGGTTAGTCATCATAGATATTTTACATATGAAATCAAAAATATAAACTTGCCCATTGTGTTTTCTGATTATGGTCTGACGGTATTTAGAATAGGCAGAATCTAATTAGAAAATGTTACCTGAAGATGGTCAGCATTGCCTTGTTACTGAGGTGCTGGACTACAGAGTATAGTGTTGCTGGTTCAGTTCACACCACTGACTCACTTTGTGACCCTGAGCAAGTCATTTAACCTGACAGTGCCCGAGGCTGAGCTGCATGGAGTAGTTTAACGTGGACCAGCTACTGTTGTTTTGAGTGTTTAGCACAGTTTTAGAAGGAGCTTCAAAATAATAACTTCTGATGCCAAATAACATATTAATTAAAAGTTTGCATTATAATGTATTATCAACATCAACCATTTCACCCTCTAACTTCATTCCCAAGTTACATTAAATGCTAAAATAATAATAAAATGACATAAAATTGTTTGTCATTCTGTGTTTCAGTGTAAGAACACAAAAAAAATAATTTCCATGTTCAAATGACCTCTGCAGGAATAAGATAATGTCTCTCCTCAAATGAGTGCATTTAAACTAGAAGAATACCATTTGAAGGACAGAGCCTTAGGCTAAAGGATCTAAAAAATACTGAATACCCTTGAAATGCCTGAACACTTACATGCCAACAAGCTATTATGATAAATTTTTAAAATGCATATTAATTTGATATATCCATACTGAAATATGTAACACATTATCGCCCTGCATAATGTCCATGAAAGCCTTGGTTATCTTTCAATCAGAAACCTTTCAACATTAAGCTTTCAAGACTATTAGGAATTTTTGAAAAGGTAGCCTCTTATCCAAACTGTAGCTTAACAGAGGCTTTGCATTTCTGTTTTGCATACCTTATTTTCTAGAGTGCATGATTAAAAAATGCAAAAAAAAAAAGAATAGTTAAGTTCAGTGTGAACATTGTATTAAAACTCAAAACAATTTTGATTGCACAGTACTGTACATCAAATCTGCCTTAAAGTTTACTCTAAATTTGAGTACTGGCCAGAGATATGAGATAATATATACAGTACCTTCATCAGTTAGGGTCTTTAATGGTAAAGAGAAGCTCAACATGAACTGTAAACGATTAATCTATGACATCTGCAAACTTGTTATATATTTTATTTTTTTACAGTGACATACTCCATATATTTTTCTCTTTATCATTGCCTGAAATGATTTGTCATCTTCCTGTAATGCACATGACATAGTGAATTTCCCATTGTGGGATAATAATGTTTACCTTGACTTTGACCTTCACCTTGATCTGTCTCTGCAGATATATTTAAGTCTGGGCAAATTGTCGTAAAAAAGTGCACATACAGAATCAACAAAGCATGAATCTTTCCTCATAATTTCCCTTCATGAGCATTTAGTTATTGAACTGTTTGTTAAAAAAAGATTGCACAGAGTCATTCTTAAAATTTGTCATCTCATTGTTTAGATTTCTTGCATTGAGGGTGTTTTTTTCTATCTATCTATCTATCTATCTATCTATCTATCTATCTACATTCAAGTCAAGTCAAGTCAAGTTGGGGAGCATGCACTGGTACACCCACCACATGATGAAACAGCTTGGGATCCCGGTTGACAACCCCCCAGGCAGACATGCAGTCCAGTTCCACCCTCCGGAAATGACCCTCTATCTGCCGCAGCCAGGTGTTACATAGGCGACCCCTTGGACTGGTACAGCCACTCGGGTCCCCAACAATGAGGATCTTACGAGCCAGATCACCCTCGGGGAATCGCGCCACATGGCTGTAGTGCCTTAACTGACACTCCCTCACAATGGAGGAAATGTGCCTTATTCGGGACTCCACGAGCAACCGCTCAATCAATACAAAGTCAAACCAAGGGTAACCAAGGATTTTCTAGAGAGACACAGTACAGTACCTTCAGAAATAATTCAGACTCCTTCACTTTTTTCAGATTTTGCTATGTTGCAGCCCTGTGCTAAAAACGTCAAACTGTACTCAATAACCAAGAACGATAAAGGAAAAACAAGATTTTTTGCAAATTTATTAAAAATAAAAAAAACCACCAAAGTATGACATTCAGGGCAAAAGTTCTGACCATTTGCTGTGATACCTGAAATTTGGCTCAGGTACAATTCTATTGATGATCATTGAGAAGTTTCTACACCTTGTTTGGAGTCCACCTGTTTCAATTCAATTGACTGGGCGTGATTATCATTTATATGGAGTCTCCTTGTCTCTGTGTAGTCGCCCCCTTGGTATTCCAGCTTTCCTCCCACATCCCTTCAAGAATATATGTCATAAGGTGACTATGAGTGTATACAATCGTGGGCCCTGTAATGTACTTGACTATTAGTTTATTGATTTTGCTGTTAATCCATTGGTAGGAGGGCATCCTTTTATTAAAAAACAAAATTATCATTGTGACCTACTTTTTTACTGTGATTTTCAAGTGCAGTAAATCCCACTATCTGTAGATTCAATTCCCATTTCATGACACTCGTGATTCACTTGTGAATACTTGTGGTCATGTTCAATGCAAAAAAAAATTGAGAGGCTATCTCAAAGTAGTGAAATGTGAGGCTGAGCAATTATCATGCCTATGCTGCCCTTAGATGCCTGCATACCCACTACATTGAATGGATCAATGTATTCCAGTTGTAAGTGGAGTGGGAAAGCTGTTGAACCCCGCCTTCGTGATGAGGACTGAGTCTTCAGATAACAAAGGAATTTCCAGGAAGTACGGGTTAAAAGCTTGGGTGGTGCCCTGATTAAGTCCCTGCTCTTTGTACTCACTACCCGTCACTACTATGGATCTGAAGATATAGTGAAACTCTTGGATCAGCCCTGCTGCTGATCAGCTGCTGATTGCGACTACTGGCTGATCAAACTTGACTATAGAGGAAGTAAAAGTCATACCAAGGTTTCTGTAAATTAACCTGTGAAAAGATCATTACTAAGCCTTGAGAGGAGAGAATGGAGGGCCGGCATGTCCACTCGATCTCCTTTCCCACGTCACAACGGTCCTCCCTCTGAACCAGCATCCTGCCGGAACCTTAGTTTATTTTTCCCATAGGATCAATGCTTCAGTATCTGTGGTTTCTGTAGAAATTGGACCTTTGCTGAAAACAAGAATTGACAGCACTTGACTGGTTGAACTTAACAAGATAATCTTTGTATGGTTGCCTTCAAATACCTGGCAATTATTTGTCATCATGAAAAAACTCACTGAGCAGTGAGTAGAACTACAAGTAGAAGACGTCAGTTTTAGTGATAATATAAAGTGTAGCTGAATATGATTATCACATTTAAGGAGATTGCAGTCAGTTATATTATGTAATCATGGCATTTATGAACACACAGCAACTTGAACTGACTTACAGTCAGTAACATTTAACTATATTTGGTAAGGGAACACAATGGCCATTCCTTAAATAGGGCATAACCTTTGTCTTCAAACTTTATATAATCCATTATTGGTAGCAACCATTTAAACAATTTACAATTCATTAAAAATTAAACTTTTCAAGTGTTGTACTGACCAGCAGATTTTGATAATTGTACCTAGCTACGACTTATTTCATAATCAGTTAGACAGCATTTAATAGATCTTTGGGGTTAATGGGTTAAGCTCTTATGTTTAGTTGACTGGAGTTCAGGCATGCAGCAGTGTGCACAGGGTCTTTGAATACTACAGCATTTCAGTGTGCCCAATAATGAGTTAAAAATGAGTCAACATCCATGAATAACTTTCCCATGCTACATTGCTGTGTAAATCTACAAAGTCAAAAAGTAAGCATTTTAAATGCTTATTGTAAGAGCCAATCTTAGAAAGTTAAAGTTTTGAATTAGACTCATATTGATGTTTGCTTAATTTGAATAAAATATAAATTCCTTTCATAGTCATAACTTATGGTATAGTCTTTTCCCCCTATAAGTTAGCAAGAGATAGAACCTTCTTACTATAACTGAATAACAGTGTGATAATAAGCTCAGTTTGTTTGGAACAAGTCCCAGTAAAGAAGGACTTGAAAGACCCATTTTAAGCTTAGAAATGGGATAAGCATACAGTTTTCTGACCGTTTTGAAATGGTTCAGAAATATTAAGTAAATAGCAATGATTTGAGATGTAACAAGATTAAGCTTAGAACTGAATTTTTCTAACATTAATTTTTCCTTTTTGCTATGTCTTAATTTTCCATTTTTGTGTGAACTGTTTTACTTCAAAACTTAACTAAACTTTCAAAAATCAAGATATTTTGTCTGTGGAATCATTTCTGCGCGTCAGGCTTTTGTTGAATCCCATTTTTTGAGTTGAAGCTGCAGAACTTTGGTAATTTTGGGAAAACGCAGCTACACTTATATAAAAATTCTGATCTATTAATTGCTATGAGTCATGTTCAAATGATGTCAGAATCCACATTCACACACACCTCTGCCATCCCAGAGGTTTGCAAATCAATGACAAAACATTTAAGCTATAAGTCTAAATCTTCCAGCTCTAAAGATTTACCATATTTTCACTGCATGAGAGGAGGTGTCAGGTCCTGTTAAAAGGCAGATTTTCACATCATTTTTCTAGGTTGCATATTCAAACTGCAAGTCAATTAAACATTAGTTTATAGTAGTTGGTGTGGCATAGCTGGTCCACAGCTCCCGTCAAAAGACCACTTTTAAATAAATAATCACCACGCTTGTGGCTTAGCGAAGGGGAGTGGTAGTGTGACTGAAGAGGTTCTCGGGGCGATTCGCGGTGTGGGCATTTCTCACCTAAGTGCACAGGTGAGAGTGTCCACATCCGTGATTGTTCCAGGGGCCTCTGATTTGCCACAGCTGCCCTGCCCTCTTAATAAATAGAAGCTTGAGTCGGATGGGGGGAAGAAAAAAGAAAGGAAAGAGAAGAAAGAAGGAAGGAAGGAAAATGGAGGAACGAATGGATGTTGCAGGAGAAAGCAGGAAGCAGAGGGGAGAGAGAGAAAGTTGGTGCGGAAGAGCGAGCGAGCGCAGGCAGCCTGGGTGTCTGGCTGACACCCGGGGAGTAGTAGTTGTGGTCGCTCCCGTAGAATTTGTTTTTATGAAGGACGGGAGTGACCAGAAGGCGGATGACTCTCCGCGTATGGCCACGGAAGGCAGCGAAAGTTGGGACTTGGAACGTGGTGTCGCCAGCGTGAGAGCCTTGGTTGTTGGGGAATCCCAAGTCGCTGTTCGGTGGTGCCTACCGGAGCCAGGGATCGGAAAGGCGACTGACCAGTTAGGAGCAGAGAGAAGGCCAGCTGCAGGTAGAGCAACTCCCCTATTGAGATGCCCAGACAGGGGATGCAGGGGAGTCGCAGGTAAAAAGGCACCAGGTGTGTTGTTGTTTTTAAAAGAATGCTTCCTGTGCTATTTTAACCTCATTGTTTTTAAGAAGACTTTTTTCTATTGTTTTTAACCTCCACATTTTCACTTCTGGCTTTTATTGGATTATTTATTTATTGACTATTTTGAAGCACTGCACTTTAATTGGACACTTTGTTTTTGTTTTGATTACTGTTTTAATAAAAGCACTTGACACTTTTGCACCATCCCCTTGCTTTGTTGTTGCCTCGCTGCTTAGCTCATCGGTAACATTACCGACGGTGATGGGTTCAAGGGCTCCCAGAGGCAAGATGGGAGCATGGAGCGAACATGCATTGTCACAGTTCGCTACAGTGGACAACAAAGCCTTTGCTTCCTGAACAATGTTGGGTGAATCTTGTTGAATTTGACCTGCTAATTACAAAAGTCACCTAAAATTTTCATATCCTCCATCATTTTATTGCAATTCCATATTTTTGTTTTTTCTTTTAATCTTGTCAGACACTGCGGTGGGCTGGCACCCTGCCTGGGGTTTGTTCCCTGCCTTGCGCCCTGTGTTGGCTGGAATTGGCTCCAGCAGACCTCCTTGACCCTGTAGTTAGGATATAGCGAGTTGGATAATGGATGGATGGACGCAGACATGCATGATTAGGGGGCAGCCAACGGGCCCGACAAAACTCAAAAGAACAAAAGATGGGGATTTGAAACAGAGTATAAATTCCCTTCTCCCTTCTTCAGCAGAAAAACAGAGGATTAGAGAACACACCTTTTGGAGATCCACAAACATAACATCCAACCCGACTCCCGTAGATGACTCCATTTCTGAGTCCCATCCAACTAGTGACACTTCCGTCTTACCTTGATGACTTCACTTCCGGTCCATTTACGATGACCTGATTTCCAGCTCCTGATGATGATGTCATCTCTGTTGCTCACACTCCATGTCATCCCCTTTTCCTCTGTCTACTTCACTTACTGCCACTATTACATCAAAACCCTGTTGAACATTGTTTCTTTGTCAACTATATGAACATTACAACTTTGACCATGGTATCAGTCTCCATTGATTACTCGGATCCACCTCCATTATATGGGGAAATCCCCCAACCCTTAATCTGTGCTTCTCGTCTGCTTATTTCATTACAAAGTATACAACTGGGATATCTGTGGTGATTTTAAAAAGTAGTGGCACCGTTGCTAGGAATACAGTTTGAATATAGCAAATACCGCAAATGGGAAAAAGAGTCTCTAAACATGAAAAATAATGTCAATTCCCTAAGTATTTGGTTAAAGGGCATAAACCACTTTTGTTCGAACAAAGTATTTTGCCTCTACTTCATAATTGGACTGATCAAGGCTTGTACGAAAGTGATAAACAGGGAAAGTGAAGGATTTCAATATTTGACACAGAGGCTCCAACAAAAAATAAAAGAAATAAAATTAATCAAAAACATCCTCTTTGAGAAAATGTGCCTTCCGTGTTTCAAATTCATGTTTCTGACAACAAAAGGGATCTACAAATAATCATTTTATCGCATATTTCTGGTACTATTTTTCTCAAGGTAAAGATGAGTTTCCAAATCACTTGTGTAACTTCTTGTATAAATACAACAGTAATTTAAAACAAAAACAACCACTTGCCTGGAATAGTGTACAGTGATTTTGTCTTTCGAGAGTAGGCCATACCATGGGGGTGGCAGGTGTGGGGGGCGGTGTTTGCTCGGTGAAAGGTTATTGCAGAAGAAGAAAAGCACAGAGGTAGTGAACACAGCTGCTCTTGTTTGAAAATGGCTGACTCTCATATTATTGGTGTGTGTCTGTAATCTATGTGTGTGTAATCACAAGGCACAGCTCAATTCAACCACCTTGGCTTGAAAAATTGACATATGCTGTAAGTTTTTACTTTATGTCCCATGCACCACAGGGATCAATATAAAATGCCAGGACTAGCTATGTATTTTTTTAAATTGATAGAAAATATTTATAACACAGTTTTGCAGGCCAAATACAGATGCATCTCAATAAATTAGAATATCATTGAAAAGTTAATTTACTTCAGAATTCAATTCAAACAGTGAAACTAATATATTATATAGATTCATTACACAGAGTGTGATATACTGTATTTCAAGAATTTATTTCTTTTCATTTAGTTGATTATGGCTTACAGGTAATGAAACCTCAAAATTCAGCATCTCAGAAAATTAGAATATTACATAAAACCAATAAAAAAATAATTTTTAATACAGAAATGTTGGGCTACTGAAAAGCATGTCCATGTACGCACTGAATAGTTGGTCAGGGCTCCTTTGTATGATTTACTCCATCAAAGCGGTGTGGCATAGAGGCAATCAGCCTGTAGCACTGCTAAGGTGTTACGAAAGCCCAGGATGCTTTGATAGCGACCTTCAGCTTATCTGCATTGTTGGGTTGGGTGTCTCTCATTTTCCTCTTGATAGATTCTCTATGGGGTTTAGGTCAGGCGAATTTGCTGGCCAATCAAGCACAGTGATACCATGGTCATTAAATCAGGTATTGGTACTTTTGGCAGTGTGGGCAGGTGCCAACTCCTGCTGGAAAATGAAATTGATATAGATAGATAGATAGATAGATAGATAGATAGATAGATAGATAGATAGATAGATAGATAGATAAAAACGCTAAAATAATGTTAGCGTTTATCCCCCGGGTGGAACTGAAGAGTCGCATAGTGTGGGGGAGGAATGATCTTCTCAGTCGCTCTGCCACAGATGTTAAACTGTCCAGCTTCATTCCTGCAATAGAGCCTGCCTTCCTCACAAGGTTGTCCAGGTGGGAGGCGTCCTTCTTCTTTATGCTGCCTCCCCAGCATACCACCGCACAGAAGAGGACACTCGCCACAACCGTCTAGTAGAACATCTGCAGCATCTTATTGCAGATGATGAAGGACGCCAACCTTATAAGGAAGTATAGTTGGCTCTGACCTTTCTTACACAGAGCATCAGTATTGGCAGACCAGTCCAATTTGTCATTCAGCTGCACTCCCAGGTATTTATAGGTCTGTACCCTCTGCCCACAGTCTCCTCTGATGATCACAGGGGTCCATGTGGGGCCTGGGCCTCCTAATATCCACCACCAGTTCCTTGGTCTTGCTGGTGTTCAGGTGTAATTGGTTTGAGTCGCACCATTTAACAAAGTCCTTGATTAGCTTCCTATACTCCTCCTCCTGCCCACTCCTGAAATCATCATCTCCATAAAGCTTGTCAGCAGAGGGAAACATGAAATGTTGTAAAATTTCCTGGTAGATGACTGCACTGATTTTGGACTTGTTAAAACACAGTGGACCAACATCAGCAGATGACATGGCTCCCTAAATCATCACTGACTGTGGAAACTTCACACTGGACCTCAGGCAACTTGGATTCTGTGCCTCTCCACTCTTCCTTCAGAGTCTGGGACCTTGATTTGCAAATGAAATGCAAAATTTACTTTCATCTGAACTTTAAGGAACAGTCCAGTCCATTTTCTCCTTAGCCCAGGTAAGACGCTTCTGACATTGTCTCTGGTTCAGGAGTGGCTTGACACAAGAAATGCAACAGTTATAATTCCATGTCCCGGATTCGTCTGTGTGTGGTAGTTCTTGAAGCACTGACTTCAACTGCAGTCCACTCCTTGTGAATTTCCCCCAAATTCTTGAATTGGCTGTGCTTCACAATCCTCTCAAAGCTGCGGTTATCCCTGTTGCTTGCGCACCTTTTCTCGCCACATTTTTTCCTTCCACTCAACTTTCCATTAATATGCTTGGATACAACACTCTGTGAACACCCAGCTTCTTTAGCAATGACCTTTTGTGGCTTACTCTCCTTGTGGAAGGTGTCAATGATATTGTCTTCTGAACAACTGTCAAGTCAGCAGTTTTCCCAATGTGATTGTGTGGACTACTGAACCAGACTGAGAGACCATTTCAAGGCTCAGGACACCTTTGCAGGTGTTTTGGGTTAATTAGCTGAGTGGAGTGCGACACCATGATGTTTTGTCTTGGTAAAGTAATTTTTCACTCTACTTTCCCCTTTTGTATTAATATGTAGCCTTTGTCAGAATGCCTCAAATCTCACAGACTTACCACTTTTTATAAGGTATTGTACCATATAACATCTTCCCAACTTCTCTTCTACATTTATAACATCAGGCAATTAGATGTAGTAATACACAAGCAGGAGTTAAGTTACACTTTAAATGTATTATTGTTAATATTCATAAATAATAACATTATGCAAAGTACATTTGAATATTGGCAACCATACAACCTGATAAATGTTGATGTGTAGTTTCAGGCGGCATACAGGCTTATTAGTTACTGAAAATGTCTCTAGTTAAGTCCTCATTTGTGGTCATCGTTCTTCAGAACAGGCCGCATGCCTGTCTCAATATGACTTCCGAGTTGTGCTCTTCATTGTGTTGTCCTTTTCAGTTCATGGTGTGTGAAATGGTCTTTCATCAGTTCGGTAAGAGAGAGAGAGCTAGGAAAAGCAAGCAAATTTATAGATTTTCTGTCCAACCCCTACAGCCAATAGGGTGTCATGGTACTTAAAGGCTTCTGATACAAGCCAATTCCAAACAGCCATAATTCAGACCAATGGGGGTACAAAATACCCTCACACCTACCTCTAAAACAATTTGTTAAGGTAAAACTTGCCAGAGAATCACTTGCCAAACATGTCTGAGGCACTGCCGCCAACCCTGTTGTAAAATTACAAAGAGACTAATTCCTAAAATGTAACACTAATATTATATTGCTTTGTCTAAGTTACAAATAAAGACATCCAAAATATTTATCAACTTGTATGCAAAATTTCACATCACAACACACTTTTTCACAATATTCTAATTTTCTGATATACTGAATTTTGGGTTTTCATTAGCTATAAGCCATAATCAGCAAAATGAAAAGAAATAAAGATATATCACTCTGTGTGTAATGAATCTATATAATATATGAGTTTCACTTTTTGAATTGAATTACTAAAATAAATTAACTTTTCAATGTTATTCTAATTTATTGAGATGCACCTATACATGTATACCATGTTTGTGAAGAAATATTTTTGATTTGAAAAATACCAAACTTATCCTTTGAAAAAAATCTGTACATGTTTTCAAATTCATGCATTCTATTACAGAATCTCAAACTTTTAATGCCTACCTTGGTAGCGCAAGGTGCAAGGCAGAGACAATTTCTGTTTTGGAGACACTAAAAGAAACACTTCACAGGTCACTTTGATTATCTAAACTAACTAAATGCACACGCATTAGGAATACTCAGAGGAAATTTAGTGTGGACACAGGAAGAACATGCAAACTGTGGTTACAAAGTTACCTTGCTTATTACCTGGGACTGTGTAGGCAGTCTAACCACGGGGCCACCAAATATGTCCGGCAGATGTAGTTTGTGTATTCACATATGTGAATGTTATATTGTTTGTATAAGTTGCTGTTGATGCATTGTATTTGTACACAATTTCTGAGGATGTATTCAGTGAAGAGTGCTATATCAAGATAAATAGAATTAAATAGAAAAAATGAAACCATGAAACACTAAATTATCAATCTCAGTTACAACATTCCCACAGCACTCAATGGCCAGCTAATATTTCAACCTCTTTCGTACCTGAGGTGGCTTCTTCATCTGTCTTCTTGGCCTTTTGTTTTCATTACTTTATCCACAACTTTTTATTGCTATGTCTCCTCTCGCTTGTCATTTTTTGGAACTTATCTGATAAAGGTAGAAATGTCAATATATATTACTTCTGCCCGCATTCTCAGCCCCAGCACCAGAACAGTTAGTGCACATTCTTTATTTTAATGAAAATCCACCAACAGTATTGGCAGGTTATGTATATTGCGGTCATGAAAACTTTAAATTCAGGTGTAAGGTCTTCAATGATTGATGAATCCAACTTTTCTTATAGAAACTACTTTATTTAAACATCATTTTCCACTTGGCAAAGATAAGATAAAATGTAAAAACATGAATCACCTTCTAGTATAACAGGGCTTTATTTATATTATTAATTTGTAGAAAAACTAATAGAGTTTTTACTTTTAAATCAATACAGAGCTTGTTATAATGCAATTGTGTTGTAAATAGATCACACTCTGTCTGCAAATGTTAATTTATATAAACCTCCAAGTTTCTTTGTTTTTATTTAAGATCATAATCACTGAATATAAATCCTTATCTGGCCAGAGATTAAATGAGACTAAGCTCAATTTGCAGGAACCCTGAAAATTATTCCATTTATTTTTGTAAATCACTGAATGCAGAATTGAAGCACATGCACACACTTCCCACTAAGCCATTGTTTTATTGTGGAATTATTTTGGAACAACCCTATCCTGAGTTTTTAAATAGACCCGTAGATACATTTTCCACTCCATCACTTGTCCTCTTATCTTTATGCTGCCCAGGCTGGGAAGGAGAAAACATATGGAATAAGACACACAAATAACTGAATTGGTAAAAAAATATATATTTATTGATGAATTACAGCATTCTAAAAATTGTCACCTTCCATATACACCCTCTCCAGATCTCAACACTGATCCATATGTATCTTCCATTGATTGAAAAAGTGCTGGAAGTCTTCTTGCTTGAGGCAAGTCAACGGGCAGAAAAATGTGTTCCCTTCAGGTCACTTTTGATTTTCGGAATGTGGAATAATAAAAATTTTAATCAATATATTAAATAATAGTTGAAAAAAGAATCTTGGCCTGAGGACCTTTTGACCTAGGGAGGGGAAGAAGATTTCTGTCAAACTGCTGAACTTTTAGTCTGTACTCAGGAAACTGTTAATCTTAACAAACGTCTAGGATTGTAAAATCAACAGCAACAGACTTTTTCACTTCATATTTAGTGGCTGAACAAATGTGTAACCTTGTCTCGTGATAGGCTATCTCTGTAAGATGTAAAAATTTCTGTTATAAAAAGGAAACTCACCCCCCCAAGATTGGGCTATTGCTGGTGACTGTCAGTGACACTAGCTGACAGGGCTGGAGTAGTCTCTCTGCCATCAAGAATAAAGAAATTGCTTTACATTTGCTGTCTGCCTGCTGTTTGCCTCGAACCTTCATCCACAGGGAACAAGTCAAAATCACAGGGAGCTAAATCGGGTGAATAGGAAGGATGAACGAGGACAGGAATGTTTTTGTCAGTCAAAAAGTGCTTTACGGAAAAAGCACTGTGCGCAGGAGTGTTGTTGTGTCTTGTCTCGCTGATTGCTTCTTTCACTCAACATTGTCATGGCAACTCGTACAGCGATTGTTGTGCAAATACTGACTGGGCTGTTCACAGGATATACCTAGCTGGTTGGCGGTTTGAGAGGGTGAGTAGGAGAGGATATAGTTCTATGATTCACGTCCAGCTGACCTCCAGACGGTTTTCCAGAAAAGCCCCAAGCCCAGTCCGGTTATTTTTGTGTCTCACCTCGTACACCTGGGCCTCTGGTCTGCCTTCACCTAGACCTGACTACCACTGTGACTCCTTATCCTGATCTTCCCTCATTTCTAGACCCCAGATGGCAAGGTAGTGCAACAATGTTGAAGGCTAGGTTTAGAAACTCTATTCAGCCATTATAGTTATTAACATTCTTAATGTGCCAAAACAGTAGCAAAGCAAATTGATGTGACATCATATTTTATCAGCCATCATGGATGATGTTGGTATTTAGTATCTTAAAGTTATGTTGCTGACTAAAGGCATGGGCCTTCTTCGTGACAATGTTCCTGCTTGAATACTGCTGACTTTTTAAAGCTTGTCAACCCCTCTCTGTCCAATGACATTTTGGTAGCACATCTTGGTACATGTTTTCCAATTAAAAGTATCAAATAGTTTGAGTGCATCACTTTTGACACATGAAAGAAATCCAGAAAACTACCATTAGAACTTGGCCCTCCTTAAAATGTACTTTTGATATTCAACCCTTTTTCAGTGGAAGGTTTCTTTATGGCTAGTTTAATGTTTATCCTCTGTCTGCTAACATTTACTCTTTTATGTGATTAAGCATTGCGGCTTTTACAGAGGCCAATTCAAGTAAAAAGAAACCTCACAAGAAAGAACTTACAATTTAACATTCTTAACCACTCCTCACTTCCAATCATCTTTAAAAAGTTTTCAACATCTTAAGAAAAACATCAAAAGAAAAACAACTATCAGACTCCTCATCTGCCGTACCCTGTTTACATACATAAACACACAAAGTAAAGCAAGTTCTTTGTATTAGCAGTAACCCCATGTGGTTTCCTCAAGTGCATGTTAAGGTATTTTGATACTTGACATACCTCTATACATCAATGGGGACCTGGTGGAGAGGGTCCCCCTGTTTATGTCCTTGGGAACTTGCATTTCTGAGGACCTGTCCTGGACAGCAGACACTCTGGCAGTGGTCAAAAATTGGTTCTTTACATAAAAGTACATTTAAGTACTGCTTTCTTGTATTTTCTGGTACATTTTAGTGATGGCATTATGTTCGTCTACCTTCCGGTCTAAGTTTACTAGAGTCTCCTAAGAGTATCCTGTTAATGGTGACATATTTGTCAAGTATAGAATTCCCAAATGGAGCGGTGTGGTCTTTTGTTTTTGGAACCACCACAAGTTTATTTTCACCAACATCCCGGGGACTGGAGTTATTGTTTTCCTGTTCTCCATGATCATCTGACCATACGTTTTGGATATTATAATTTTCTACTGTTATATATATATATAAATATCTGTTGTTTAGTTTTTACTTTCTTTTATAATTCTGTTTATCCATCATTATTGTAATGCACTTTGAGCTACTTGAATGTATGAAAATGTGTTTTAAAAATAAAAAATGTCGTTGGTGTTATTTCTGTCACTTAAACTCCTGATAACCTGCTTTATTGGATTGGGTTCTGTTGACTAGGAATATGTAGGAGGAATTTGTTTATTAGTATTTTTTTACTTTTTTAAAATTCATTATATAAATAATTTAAGCACAAAAAAAATCTATATCCAATAATAAATTAATTTGTATTGTTTTTGTTTAGCAGTTGCCTTTGTGCATGACACCTCACAGGAGTCATACCTTTTTTTGCTTAACATCACAGGCAGTGTTAATCTACTTCAAAATACCAAAAGAGAAAGGAACTGCAATTACCAGAGTAAACCTGTCCTAGTTTAATTCAGATTAGATTAGATTAGATTTACTTTATTAATCCCAAGGGGAAATTCACATAAATACAGCAGCAGAAACTTAAAAAACAAGGACACAGACTCACAGAAAATATTATTATTATTATAAATACTTTATAAATAACACAATCAATCAATCAACTGTAAGCAAATACATAAATAAAAATGATTAAATAAATTAATGTATATTGTGCAGAAATATGAAAAAAGGCAGCACTGAACTGATTGATAACAGTGGGCAGAAATGACCCCCCAGTGGCACTTCCTAGAACACCATGGAGGAATGAGCCTGTGGCTAAAGGTGATCCAACACAGCAGCTCCTGGAGGGAATGGACAGAATTTTTCATGATGCCATCCAATTTTTCCACCATCCTCTTTTCTACATTAGCTTCCAGTGTGTCCTGGGTTGCCCCGTGATGGCATTCCTGATAAATTTGTTAAATCATTGCGCTTCTTTTAAGCTCAAGATGCTTCCACAGGAGACTGCTTTTCATGTCTGTCTCGGGCACAGTGTCTCCAGCTCTCTGCAGGACAGCAGCGTTAATACATTTTATTAAATCTGAGAATGTAGAGAAAAGTCAAGCAAAATGACACCTTTTATTGGCTAAGTAAAAAGATTACAATATGCAAGCTTTCTATCCATGTCAGTCTTACTATAACCAGTGGGCAGATTGTCATGGTACAGGCAAATAACAACAATTCCAGCAGAGTATTACAAACCCCTAATGTTCTGTCTACCATTGGCATTGGCATATCAACTCCTGGGTCCTACTGCAAGATCAAGACAGATAACTTAATCAAAATGGCATTGACTGCAAGTGCCACTGCAGGACATTGAGAAGAAAAAGAAAATCAGAAAAGCTCATTAACAGCCAATCAAAATGATTTATTCTACATGGCCTAATAAGAGAAAGTGATCTTCATTTTAGTGCTTTGAGAACTGAGAGAAATTCAATACAGCTTTGACATTTGAAGAGCTAATTGCATTTTGAACCACCTGTAATTTGCTGTTAATAACTTTAAATGAATAAATAATATGAGGAACTGAAAAAGATAAAGCTCTTTGATATATAAGATGGAAAGGTAGGGTTAAAATCTTTATTGTGTAAATTATCAAAACTTTATTTATTTATTTTTTGAGTTGTGCAATATAACCCTCACAAAGTAGTTCTATCACTTGCTTTGACATTCATGTATTAGAAAATTCAACGAAGCAGCCAGTAAACATTAACTTGCTTTTCAATGTGCAGAGCTGTGGCAGGTCATTCAATATTATTTTAAGAACCTGAAACTTGATAGGTGGCATGGAGGCACAGTGGGTAGAGCTGCTGCCTTGCAGTTAGGAGACCTGGGTTCACTTCCTGGATCCTGCCTATGTGGAGTTTGCATGTTCTCCCCGTGTCTGTGTGTGTTTCCTCCCACAGTCCAAAGACATGCAGGTTAGGTGCATTGGTGTTCCTAAATTGTCCCTAGTATGTGCTTGGTTTGTGTGTGTGTGTGTGTGTGTACTCTGCGGTGGGCTGGTGCCTTGCCCGGGGTTTGTTTCCTGCCTTTTGCCCTGTGTTGGCTGGGATTTGTTCCAGCAGACCCCCGTGACCAGTAGTTAGGATATAGCAGGTTGGATAATGGATGGATGGATGATACTTGATGTTTCTTTACTATTTAGATGTTAACTTAGAGGTGTAAATATATTATCAAAGTGTGCTGTATGTGATTGGAAGTAATAATCTAAATAAAAACTACACAACAGCCACAATTCCACTTCTTTCATAAACATCGCTCAGACACTTTCCGTAGTTGTGTTGGTAAACTGACTGTATTAACTTCATTTACTTTATAAAAGATTATGTTTTAATCTTTTCTACTTGCACTTATTAGCACTGCAAAAATGCATGCTTATATAGACCAATTAATAAAGAATATAACAAGATGTCATTAATCTATTTGACTATCTTGCAGACAAAATCACTGTCCTGCTTCTGTCAATCATGTCATAAAAATTTCTATTCAGAACACTTCATTTATTACTGCATGTTATGGGGCTTTAGATTTATGTTTAAAATACAGGGGGTTGAAGATGAGAAAAGATTTTTTACTACTATTCATTTTTGATTAAAATTGCAAATGTGTGATTAACCTAGTGACTGTACTGATATACAGTGGTGTGAAAAACTATTTGCCCCCTTCCTGATTTCTTATTCTTTTGCATGTTTGTCACACAAAATGTTTCTGATCATCAAACACATTTAACCATTAGTCAAACATAACACAAGTAAACACAAAATGCAGTTTTTAAATGATGGTTTTATTATTTATGGAGAAAAAATCCAAACCTACATGGCCCTGTGTGAAAAAGTAATTGCCCCCTGAACCTAATAACTGTTTGGGCCACCCTTAGCAGTAATAACTGCAATCAAGCATTTGCAATAACTTGCAATGAGTCTTTACAGCGCTCTGGAGGAATTTTGGCCCACTCATCTTTGCAGAATTGTTGTAATTCAGCTTTATTTGAGGGTTTTCTAGCATGAACCGCCTTTTTAAGGTCATGCCATAGCATCTCAATTGGATTCAGGTCAGGACTTTGACTAGGCCACTCCAGAGTCTTCATTTTGTTTTCTTCAGCCATTCAGAGGTGGATTTGCTGGTGTGTTTTGGGTCATTGTCCTGTTGCAGCACCCAAGATCGCTTCAGCTTGAGTTGATGAACAGATGGCCGGACATTCTCCTTTAGGATTTTTTGGTAGACAGTAGAATTCATGGTTCCATCTATCACAGCAAGCCTTCCAGGTCCTGAAGCAGCAAAACAACCCCAGACCATCACACTACCACCACCATATTTTACTGTTGGTATGATGTTCTTTTTCTGAAATGCTGTGTTTCTTTTACGCCAGATGTAACGGGACATTTGCCTTCCAAAAAGTTCAACTTTTGTCTCATCAGTCCACAAGGTATTTTCCCAAAAGTCTTGGCAATCATTGAGATGTTTCTTAGCAAAATTGAGACAAGCCCTAATGTTCTTTTTGCTTAACAGTGGTTTATGCCTTGGAAATCTGCCATGCAGGCCGTTTTTGCCCAGTCTCTTTCTTATGGTGGAGTCGTGAACACTGACCTTAATTGAGGCAAGTGAGGCCTGCAGTTCTTTAGACGTTGTCCTGGGGTCTTTGTGACCTCTCGGATGAGTCGCCTCTGCGCTCTTGGGGTAATTTTGGTCGGCCGCCACTCCTGGGAAAGTACACCACTGTTCCATGTTTTTGCCATTTGTGAATAATGGCTCTCACTGTGGTTCGCTGGAGTCCCAAAGCTTTAGAAATGGCTTTATAACCTTTACCAGACTGATAGATCTCAATTACTTCTGTTCTCATTTGTTCCTGAATTTCTTTGGATCTTGGCATGATGTCTAGCTTTTGAGGTGCTTTTGGTCTACTTCTCTGTGTCAGGCAGCTCCTATTTAAGTGATTTCTTGATTGAAACAGGTGTGGCAGTAATCAGGCCTGGGGTGGCTACGGAAATTGAGCTCAGGTGTGATACACCACAGTTAGGTTATTTTTTAACAAGGGGCAATTACTTTTTCACACAGGGCCATGTAGGTTTCTAAATCAGGAAGGGGCAAATAGTTTTCACACCACTGTACCATCTGACTAGCTATAAAGGGTAAAAACATTTGTGAAGTCGAATTCCTAAACGTCCCTCACTACATTGAACAATCTTCAGAAGAACATGAAAAAGCCAGTTAATAAATTTACTATAACTCTGCTCTGTCAGTTCTTCCTCTAAGAGCCTTTTAATTAGCTTCTTGTTTTTGTGTTTGATTTTGTTTTAGCGAGGGCTATACCATCTGTATCAGATTTAAATTTAGGGATTCATTTGGAGTTTTGATCCACTCTACTCACTGTTTTAACACTAGAATTACCAGAGCCTCTGAAAAAACTTGTAAATCCGTCCCATCTTAAATCGCTTCTTAAATCCTTTCACACCTCTCCACCAGCGTCCTTTGTTCTCTAAATGTGCTGATAAAGAGAAGCTTGGAGCAGCCAGCTATTCCATCCCCCACCAATTTAGAACGTGCACGAACTTCTCCCAGCTCATGCCTTGATTGAGTATCTGGGAGTGAAGTGGAGTTTTAGAGTGGAAATAATAGATTGTTATTTGGAACACACGCATTTCATGTCTGTTCCGTTTCTACAGTAATCTGTGTAAACACATTGTTAAAACAGAAACGTTTTTTATATTCTAGTAGTAGATGACAAAATGTAGGCATAAACTATATAATGTATGAAGCCTGAAGTCCAAATATCAAAGAAACATTTTCACAAAAGGTACAAATATAACACAACAATTGCGCTTTTATTCAAAAATATAACTGCAGAAACAAAAAGCCGCCTTAACATGCGACATTGACACCTGTTTATTATAACTGCCTCCGTGGCGCAATAGAATCAGCTGCCACCTGGGAATCAAAAGGTTGTGAGTTTAATCCTGCACCACTCCGTTTTGAGAAGTAAACTGCTCTTACGTCTTACTATTTTAGAATAAAAGCATACATTTGATTTTAGTCTGTAACAGCCGGTGTAATTTATGATCCTTGTAAAGGTTAGCTTTGTTTTTTTTTTTTTAATTCACTTTTCATTCTCTCAGTCGTGTTCAGAATCAATCCATACAACCCCATCTGACACGGCTGTTTTCACATAAAGACGCGCTATAGCTCTGCAGTGTACCACGATGCATACTAATGCCAACCCCAAGGGTTTTGACACACAACTGTTGGCGAGCTGCCTTCTTCGTATCTCACCGTCACTTGATTTTCTTTTATTCAGTTTTATTGAGTGTTCCTGCCAGTCCCCGCATGTTGCTGTATGCTGTTTCTTTTGTACTCCAGGACATGCAGAGGAGAGAATGGTAAAGAGCAGTAACTTCGGTGCTATATGCAATAATCAGACACTCCCCATCTGCCTGTGTCGCTCAAACACAGGAACATATGTTGGTGTAAAAGTATAACAAAACAAGTGCACTTTTATTCAAGACTACCTGTATAACCGAAGAAAAAAGAAAGCAAGTTACAGTAGGCGATTGATACGACAGCTTGCATGGTGCAATGCTAAGAAGTGCTGATTTTCATTTCGTGCTATATAAAATCATCACATTCAAATATTAACAGTTCCCACACACCCAAGGACCGTCCTTCCTACATTTACGACAGTGTACTTGTTGCAGTGCACACAACTCTCTGTGCTATGGTTCCTATTACACTGAATGAGCACCTGACACTGTACTTTCTTCACTGGGGAAGGTCCCACATCAGAGAATTTCCAGTTCCTGCATAAATTCACACCCGATCTGACGCTGTTCATTTTCAAATAATATTGCATTAGTGCGATGATGTTTTCACATATATTGTCTCTTTCTTTCAGGTGTGTAATAGAAACCACAGCATAGAGAGAAGTGTGTACATTGCTTCTTACAGGAAAAGGCGATGGAAAA
Organism: Polypterus senegalus; assembly: GCF_016835505.1. Classification (NCBI taxonomy): domain Eukaryota; kingdom Metazoa; phylum Chordata; class Cladistia; order Polypteriformes; family Polypteridae; genus Polypterus; species Polypterus senegalus. The sequence continues at coordinate 107,257,373 of NC_053167.1, read as the reverse complement.
AGTGCACTTGAATAAAAGTGCACTTTTCTTATACTTTACACCAATATATGTTCCTGTGTTTGAGCGACACGGGCAGATGGGGAGTGTCTGATTATTGCATATAGCCAAAGTTACTGCTCTTTACCATTCTTCCTCTGCATGTCCTGGAGTACAAAAGAAACAGCATACAGCAACATGCGGGACTGGCAGGAACACTCAATAAAACTGAATAAAAAGAAAATCAAGTGACGGTGAGATACTAAGAAGGCAGCTTAGCCAGCGTTTGTGTGTCAGAACCCTTTTGTTAGTATGCATCGTGGTACACTGCAGAGCTATAGCGCGTCTTTAGTGAAAACAGCCGTGTCAGATGGGGTTGTATGGATTGATTCTGAACGCGACTGAGAGAATGAAAAGTGAATTAAAAAAAAAAAAAAAACAAAGCTAACCTTTACAAGGATCATAAATTACATCGGCTGTTACAGACTGAAATAAAAATGTATGCTTTTATTCTAAAATAGTAAGACTAAGAGCAGTTTACTTCTCAAAACAGAGTGGTGCAGGATTGAACTCGCAACCTTTTGATTCCCAGGCGGCAGCTGATTCTATTGTACCACAGAGGCACTCATAAGAAACAGGTGTCAATGTCGCATGTTAAGGCGGCTTTTTGTTTCTGCAGTTATATTTTTGAATAAAAGCGCAATTGTTGTGTTATATTTGTACCTTTTGTGAAAATGTTTCTTTGATATTTGGACTTCAGGCTTCATACATTATATAGTTTATGCCTACATTTTGTCATCTACTACTAGAATATAAAAAACGTTTCTGTTTTAAAATGTGTTTACACAGATTACTGTAGAAACGGAACAGACATGAAATTTGTGTGTTCCAAATAACGATCTATTATTTCCATTCTAAAACTTCACTTCACTCCCAGATACTCAATCAAGGCATGAGCTGAGAGAAGTTCGTGCACATTCTAAATTAGTGGGGGGATGGAATAGCCTGCTTCTAGCTTCTCTTTATCAGCACATTTAGAGGACAAAGGACGCTGGCGGAGAGGTGTGAAGGGATTAAAGAAGCGATTTAAGGTGGGACGGATTTACGAGTTTTTTCGTAGGCTCTGGTAATTCTAGTGTTAAGCCTTGCCATGTCTGTTGTTTAATTCAGATTGTTGCTCTGAAAAATGTCTTCTGATATTTGGGATCACCAACAGGTGCTGGATCACCTGGAACCGCCTTACATACTTCAGGCCAAGTCTGTGGTGCTTCTGCCAAATGTCAAATACAATATGAAGCTCACCAACAGGCCACACCTTCACTAAGTGGCTCCCTGTGCTCTATATGCATGTCCTCTGATGTTGTAAATGTGTGTGTGTTTCGCTCTTCCATCTTTCTCCATAACATCCTGTTGGATGGCCCTGTTGCCCCTGGGAACCTCTTGTCTAATGTGCACCTTCTCAAGACTGTAGTCTGTCTTCAAGAAGAACCTTTGTTTGTCTAGCAAAAGTTTATCAAGCAAAATTATTTCAGTTAAACAATATATTGTACCTGAAAATGCCAGCGGAAATTGAAAAGAAGTATATTCAGAATGGAATCCGGAAAGTAATTTGTCACTAAATGCAGCTGAAACAGAAACATTAACCGCAGTTCAAAAGTACCTGGATGAGATAACTTAGCTACTAATTAAACAACCAAGCTCGATGGATTGCATAATCTCTTCTAGTTTGTAAAATTCCTTGTTTTTATGTTCTAACTGGCTTTGAGACATGCTTGCCTGGAGCTCCAGGGCTGAGCGTAACAGATTTCCCTATGTATCATTCATTATGATTTCCATTTATGTTCCAGCAAATCATTTTATATTTGAGCAGCTCAGCAGAGTACCAAGGGACTGAGCTAAAATCTTTGGATGTAATGCACTTTTCATAAGAGCAACAAGATCTGTTAAATTGCTGAGGGCAGTGTTGCCAAGCTGTACAGAATGCATGGTTGATGGTGGAATTGAGAATATAAATTTGAAGGAGTTTCTTCTTTTTCTTGAAGAAGAAGCAACACAAACAAGTCTCAAAGGGGAGAGTGAGGAAGTAATGTCTTACAGTAAGACATGATGAACCAAAGATTAATGAAAGAAAGAATCAGAAGAAGAGATACTATATATCTAAACATGTCCATTATAATATGGAGGGTAAGAGTTTGGCCAGCACTATTTAAAAAAGGACTGGATTTAAATAATGCAACAGTTTTGAATTTGTTTAATTTAATCCAGGATCACAGGGAACTGAAGCCCATCCCAACAGCTTTGGGCACAAGCCAAGAATCAGCTTTGGATAGCACACAGTCCATTGCAGGTTCATTCATTAACCTAACCAGTATGTATTTGTGGATATAGGAGGAAAATTAGAATACCTGGTGAAGAACCCACAAACAGATGTAGTAATACTAAAGCATAAAAGAGACATAAAAACGTTAAGGTGGAAGTAATAATACGTACATCATATTGATAAAAGAATATCTAAATAAAGATAATTTAAACATACAAGATGCCATGTCCTTTTCTAATGTGCTCAGTTCATACGAGGGTCAGAGCGGGTGTTGGAGCCAATCCCAGGAAGCATTAGGTGCAAGGCCGGAGAAAACCCCGGGCAGAGCGCCAGTCCATCACAAGAACAAACAAGATGGTGGATAATAGTAAGAGCAAGACATACTGCCGGAGGCACAAGTTAATGTTCAAAAATAATAATGTATAGAACATGTGGTGAAGCAGCAGCAGCATTCAGTCAAATGAACTTACTGGGGAAATGGTAGACATCTGTAGTTTTTAGATGAAGACACCCGTTTCTCCAAGGCCTAAAAAGATGTGAGATGTTCTATGAAACCTTGATGATTTATGATGTGTAAAGACAAAGTGAAAGCTTTGGACGGCTGGGAGACAATGTCAGAGAGGCGAGATTGTGTTGGTTTGGACATGTGCAGAGGAGAGATGTTGGGTATATTGCGAGAAGGATGCTAAGGATAGAGCTTCCAGGGAAGAGGAAAAGAGGAAGGCCTAAGAGAAGATTTATGGATGTGGTGACAGAGGAAATGCTGGTGATGGGTGTAACAGAACAAGATGTGCACAACAGGAAGATATGAAACAAGATGATCCACTGTGGCAACCCCTAACAGGAGCAGACAAACGAAGAAGAAGAAGAAAGACAAAGTGAAAAGAGAACCAGAATTGTTTAGGGTCCCAGGAGGGATACATTCATTTTGATTCAGGAGTTAGTGTTTGTAGAGCTTAACACCATGAGCAAAGACACTGACAGAGTTGCTCTTAAACCCAGTGATAGAGATATGAGATTTCATAACAGATGGGAAGCATCCCTTTAATCCTTTTAAAGAACCCAGAGGATGATATTGTAGGAGTGGAGAGGTAGGCAGAATCAGCTGGGAGGGGTAGAGTAACTGGTCTTCTTATAGGCAATGACTTTGAAACTAAAAAGGATGCAGACAGATACGTGACCTCCCTGGCTTTTTCTGAAACCCTCACCTATAATCCCTTTAAAATTGTCCCACTGGGCTCAGATTATCACTCACTTGACAAATGGTAGTCATGGTAGCCGAAAAAAGCTGTTTAGAAATTCATTCAAATACTATAGATACACTTGTGGAAAGCAAAACATTTCACGAGAAAATCTCATGGCAACTTATGCCATTTGTTAGTTGATATATGGGAGAGAAATTGAAGCCACATTATGAGAGATTAAGTAGTTTGATGAGACCAAAATACATTTTCTGGTAGCAAAGCTAAGCAATGAATGGTGCAGGCATAACATAACCCTGCACTGATGATAGTAGTACTAAGATACTGGAAAACTTTCTCTGTTTCAGGGCCTAGAGGACTTATAAAGACTGAAGGTAAAATGAAAGTGGAACTAGTCAGCAGGACAAATAATCTTGCTAAAGGTGGATTGGAACATTATAAAAACAAATAAAGTATTCTGGAAAGGATCAAGTATTCTGTCCAGTTTTTCAAATAATTCACTTCATAATTTTCCTAGAAGGCACATTTCTACTTAATAATAATAATAATAATAATAATAATGCATTTTATTTATATAGTGCCTTTAAACTCAGCATGATATACACATATTACAAACACTGTTAAATAAGATTTAACACAAAGTGACATTAAGTAAACCACTTAAACAGTGAAACATTAAATTAAAAAATGACAAATATATGGTATACAAAGAAATACAAACATACAGTATGTAAAGTACAACATTTTCAAAACTACTGTAATTCAACAGAGTGTTATGTTACAGCATATTAAGTATTATTAAAATGCTACTTTTGCTTTGTGGCCTCCCCCACCATAACCTATCATCTGTGGGGAAGGAGCAAAAGCTTTAGATTTGTCAAAAATTTCGATCTCCAGGTTTTTGACGGATCTCAGTGTTTTAGGGTCCTTTGATACCGAAAATGTGTCTATGTGTTTCTTGAGGACAGTCTAAAGCTAAAATGGAAAACTTGAAACTTAAGCCTGTTACAAGATGACATGCTGATTAGTTTTTGAGCCAAATTGTGCAAGAGAAAGAGGTACTCTAGATGAACGCTCAAATACACTGCTGCATTTGACACAGTAGACCATGGGGTTTGGTTAAAACGGCTTGAGAATGAAGTAGCCATTCAAGGCTGTGCATTGAAATGGTTTGAGTCCTACTTCAAAGGCAGATCTATGTCTATTAACATAGATGGGAATTTCTCTCAGCCAGCTCCTCTCACACAAAGTGTCCCTCAAGGTTCTATCCTTGCTCCCCTTCTTTTTTCTCTTTATCTGCTCCCCTTGAAGGCCATTTTTGACAAACATGATGTCGTGTATCATTGTTATGCTAATGATATGCAGCTGTACCTCAAAGTTAGTACTGACATCACTTCATCAGTAAAAAAGCTGTTGAAATGCTTTGAGGATATTAAACATTGGATGGTACAAAATTTCTTTCTGTTAAACAAAAATAAAACAAAGGTCATTATTTTTGGTCCTACCACATCTGCATTAGAAATCGGCACTCAGTTAGGCTACTTTGCAGCAATGATTCATAATGATGTCAGGAATCCAGGTATCATCTTCGAATCGTCATTAAGTTTTGAACAACAAATCTCCACGGTAGTAAAGTTCAGCTTTTACAAACTGAGGCAAACTTCTAAACTAAAATCCTTTCTATCACAGAAGGACTTAAAAATAGTCATTCATGCCTTTATTATATCTCACCTAGATTATTGTAATTCCCTATATGTGGGTCTGCCAAAATCTGCTCTGTTGCGCCTTCAGCTGGTTCAAAACGCTGCAGTGAGATTCTTAATTGGGTCAAAAAAACAGGATCACATCTCCCCCATTTTAGCCTCTCTCCACTGGCTACCGGTGAGGTGTTGCATTGATTTCAAAATCGTGTTGTTTGTTCTTAAAGCCTTGCATGGTCTTGCTTCAAAATATATCTGTGACCTCCTTCACCTCTATGTGGCACCAAGAGCACTGAGGTCATCTGGACAACTTCTTCTTGTAGTGCCAAGATCTCGGCTGAAGTCTAGGGGAGACCGAGATTTCTCAGTTGTTGCTCCTAGGTTTTGGAATGACTTGCCATTTCACATCAGGTCTTCATTCCCTATCAAGGTTTTTAAAAGTCGGCTTGTGGTTGTCTTATCAATCTGCTTCTATATGATTATTTGCATTGTGTATACTTTAATGCTTCTTTGTACAGCACTTTGGTGCAATCTCTGTTGTTTTAAATATGTTTTAATAAATAAATAAATAATGTAATCTAATACCGTAATTCTGCAATTAATTATGAATTTTACTTGTCAATTGCTATCGTAATGAACTATTTTATGATCTTGAAAGAGCAGTTTCCATCCATTTTCCAACCCGCTATATCCTAACTACAGGGTCACAGGGGTTTGCTGGAGCCAATCCCAGCCAACATAGGGTGCAAGGCAGGAAACAAACCCTGGGCAGGACGCCAGCCCACCGCAGAAGAGCAGCATCAGAGCAGTAAGTAATTACTGAAATGTTATAGAATAGTTTGGTTAATTGGGTTCCTAGAGCACAATGCCTACTGATGCTTACATCCAAATTTTTAATCACTTGTACTTAGCAATGGATCAAAGAACACAGACAGTGAAGGTCTAATAATAATTTCAAAATTCACTCCAGGATAAGCCACCACAGGATGCAGATAAGTGGAAAAATTTGGAAGAAAAATAATAACCAGCACACAAAACAAAAATTTAAAAGGTGATATGATAAGCTACTAACAAGCCAGCCCTGCGTTAATCTTCAGGCTTTATTCAAGTGTTATGAATGTTGGGATACTGATAATTTATAGTAGGTAGGTTGTTCCAGAGATTGGGTACCATAAGACTTTGCCTTTTTCAAATGATCAATTTTTAAAATTTTAAGCTGGGCTAAATTTAAGAACACAATAAATTCTACAGAATAGGGGTGCCAAACTCGATTCCTTGAGGGCTGCAGTGGCTGCAGGTTTTTCATTCAAGTCACTTTTTTCATTACTAAACAATTCCTAATGGTAATGGGACAAACTATGTTGCTTCGATTTGAATTGAGTAGTATTTTAATTGCTTCCATTTTGTTTTCTTTAACAAGCAGTAAAATAATAATGAGATGCAAACTGAGCCAACAGATAACCAGGCAGACTTTGATACCATTTCAACCTGTGCCTTTTATATAATAGTTGCCTCAATAAATAATTTAAAAAGAAAGTGAAGGTCTAAGAAATAATGATCTGCCATGGTCTGAAAAGCATTTGGATAGTGATCTCACAAAAAAGAAAATAATTTTTTGGAAATGGCTGGTGTGTTAGAATGAGAATGCTAACAAGACTCCTGAGTTAGCTGGTCACATTTTTTTTTTCAAAAATTTTGCTTCCTGGTGTATTCTGAAAATGAATAGCCAATGGCTCAATAACTATGCAAAAAGTAATGGTGATAGTGGGCATCCTTATTGAATGGAAATTGGCACAAATTAATACATTCACACAAGCCTAGTCAGCAGTGAAAATCAAATTTTGCTCTGCATCTTCTTTATAGGCCCTGCTTGTGCCCCAGTAAATATTAACTTTTGTCAATACATCAACAACATCTCACTCAGAATATGAAACCAATGCAGAACACACTTCAAGGCAGAGAAGCTTTCATCTGCTTCTCCTCTACAAGATAATCACCTTTTTCCACCTTCTCAAACCTACACTGTATTTTAATCTTTGGAAAACACTCGGGATTAAGACAGTTAGAGAACTGTATTGAATTAACATATTTGCACTTAATGAATAATTTCACTTTAAATTTAATTTTCCAGCAACACATTTTTCCACTATTTTCAAATTAGAAATTTTGTTAAAAGAAACCCACATTTTCCACCCATTTCTATTTAGGTAGCAATACTGGTAGTCTGGAACATTCAAACAGCATCTCAATAATACATAAAAACATTCTGAAGAATCTTACCTTCAATAATCCTAGGGAATGGTGGAAGAAGGACCTTTCAATTAACATCTCAAAAAAGGAGTGGATGTCAGCTTTACACAGTATACAGTACACTCCAATCCTATATGTGCCAAAACCAGAGCAATACCTGACCAAGGAACCAGTCCATCACAGGGTGAAAAGCGCACACACACACCAGGGCCAGTATGAACAACACTATTTCAACTAATGTGTACTTCTTTGGACTGTGTGGAGGAAACCAATGTGAACACAGGGAAAACATAGAAACTCCATGTCGGAATGTGAACCCTTGTCTCCTTCTTGTAAAGCAACAGGGCCACCACTGCTCCACACTTTGTCCTTAAGATTCTAAGTACTGTATATACTCGTGTATAAGTCGGGTGTTGAAACCCAAAAAATCGATCATAAAATCAGACCCCGACTTATATGTCCGTTCAAAAATGCGACACTTAATTTTTTTTATTTACGTTTTCTTTTCTCCAATCTTGCATCTGTTTCTCAAAGGCACTGAATTTAATTGCAGCAGCGCAGTTACCAATTTCTTTCACTACTTCAACGATGTTTAATATAAAACCAGCTTCATATTTTCTTCTGATCGAATGCTCCATCATAGATAAAGGATGCTCTTATGATAAATGTGTATAAAGGTGTGAGATACAAAAAACACAAATCAGTGCAAACGTTGCTTCAGAATAGTTTGGGTATTACTGTGTGGTCACGTAGGCACAACAGAGAGAGAGAGACAGCATTGCCGCCACACATAGAAAAAAAGGCAGTGTGCTCTGTGGTTACTCTCTCAGGTGAGTGTTAGCATATTATAATCTCTTGGACCAATAGTGTGAGTTTTCCGCACTCAACTTATATGACCGACATTATAATATACCAGAAATTATATGGTAAAATCAAGTCCTGACTTATCCGTGGGAGAACTTATCTGCAAGTATATGTTTGTATTTTAGCATATTTCCATTTTTATTTTTCAATGAAAACTTTTAGCATATAGGCCTTTTAAATTGCTAAATTTTTCTTGTCACAAATAAATGTAACACTCTAAGCATCAATTCCTAGGTCTATTGGGGTTACAGAATGCTTTGCAGCCCCCAGTTATGGTCTTTGTATATATGGGACTTGAAAGATGTGAACTTTCTAATGGATCTACAGCAATCTAGAATGCCACGTTTAAAATCAGTATTAGGAACTTGACTATGGATTTCCAGGTAGTGACAAAACACCAATATTGAAGCACGATCACAGAACTGACACTTCTGCATTTTAGGTACAGATACATAACCTTATTAAGTTAAGTTGCTTACCTGATACTACAGTAACTGGTAATAAACTGCTTAGGCAAACTTTAAAGTTTACTGAGTTAAATTAGTTTAGAACTTGTGTACTTTATGCTAAACCACACAGTCCTTACATGTAAAACGATAAAGCACTGTAACATGTTTTATTTTACAATGCCTGGATGTCAATCTGATATTTCACTTTAGAATGAATGTATTCAGTCTAATGACACAATTACCCAAAATGTCCATGGGAAGCACTTTGTACTAAGTTAAAAATAAAGATATTGATTTGGTCTCGTCTGTTACGGGAGATGGACATCAGAAGCGAAATTTCATTAGCAGCAGTGTTATTTTTCCTCAAATTTTTTTATCATCCTAAGGTATCCTGTATTTACTCAACCCGAGGGGGTTCAATTACAGTATATGCAAGCATATACAGTCGACCCTCGATACACGACCGGCCTGACATGTGAACAACTTGGTTTACGACCAAAATGTTTGTTTTGAATTACGACCAACATCTTGAGTTATGACCCGAATGCGGTCACGTGTATCCACTTGTGCGATTGTAAACAAACAACCGAGAGCATTCGTAAGCATCAATCAGAGCCCAGATATGTGTGTTTGTGGATGTAATTTCGGTCAGTGCAGTGATTTATATCATTTATTTTGATGACTGCTATCAAAATGGCCCCAAAAAAGCTAGAAAAGAAGCTAAGGAAGGAAGAGAAGGTAACAAAGGTAAATAAAGCAATCACAATCGAAACGAAGAATGAAATTGTGCGGAAATATGAGAGTGGCATTCATGTGACCGATCTCGCTAATATGTACAGCATTTCGAAATCCACCATCTCGACAAATTTACAAAGAAGAGATTTGTATAAGGAAGCTAGTGTTGCTAAAGGTGTTACTCACATTAGTACGTCACGATCAACAGTGTTAGATGAGGTAGAAAAGCTATTATTAGTGTGGATAAATGAAAGGCAGATGGCAGGTGATAGCCTATCTGAGTCTATAATTTGTGAGAAAGCTAGGGCTATAAATGTAGATCTGTTAAAGGATAAGCTATCAACAAATGGTAGTGGTGAAGCATTTCATGCCAGTAAGGGGGGATTTCACAATTTTAAAGCGAGAACTGGGATTCATAGCATAGTTAGACATGGTGAAGCAGCCAATGCTGATAAAAGGACTGCCGAAAATTACATAAAGGATATCCTGAAAAAATGGACAGAGCTACAAACATTTGTAGAGAAGACCCACCCAGAGACAGAGGAAAAGCTAATCGTTGCATTAACTTGATTAATAACAATGTCATGTCATACTACAGAACTTTGTTGAAGAAAAGACAGAAACAGACAACCTTAGATCAGTTTTTATTTCCAAAAGGGTTGAGACCTAGAAGCAGGTCCTACTGGGCTACAGCCTCTCCCAAGGAGAGAAAGGACACCAGAGAGCCAGAGTCCTGATGTTCTTATGGAAGGGAGTTCTCCTTCAAAACAATAACCACCTTCCATTTCACTCTCCTCGTCCTCCCTTTCCGCAAGCCAAAGATGTCAACTTAAATGGTGAGTACAGTATGAAATTGTTGTTTCTGGTAGGCAGGGCACTTTTTTTAACTTTTTGGTTAGTACTATTACTATTAATTAGTATTAGAAAAATTATTGGTGTTTTTGGTAAATTATGCACATTATACAACCCTTTTTTATTATGAAAAGGTTAAGTGGGTGTTGCTGTGGGAGGTTCAGAATGCATTATGGGTATTTCCATTATTTCTTATAGGAAAAATAGTCTTGAGTTACAACAAGCCCTCGCGAACAAATTGAGCTTGTAAGTCAAGGATCCACTGTACAACCTTGGCTGGCAAGAAAGGGGCTCAGAAAGAAATGGAAAAGAAAGCTAAAGCTTCATCCAAGCCTAGACAGGCATCAAGTCCAAGTTCAAGGTACGGCCTTTCAGAGACTGACCTGGGACAGACAGGCAAAAGCATATATTTCCCGGGACCTGGCGCTGCTGCATCGTCTCTAGCCGAGAGCAAAAGTGAGAGTGAATGAGCAAGTGAGTCTGGTCACGAGAGCTTGTCGATTCCAGAAGATTCATTGAAACTGAAAATGTCCTTGCCTTCCCATTGTCATCTACTCCTTGCGAGTCGGGAACATCAACTTTAACTGAGCTTACCACTTTACCCACAGAGCATGGAGAAGGCCAAAACAATCTGTCCGAACTGAAGGCAATGATCACCGCAATAGCCACCGGCACCAATCAAGACATAAAGGAGCTCAAGAATGATTTAAAGAAATAAATAAATAATATAAGGAAGGAAGTAAAGGGCTTACACAAGCGTGTGCTCCTATTAAAGACCAGGATAAACATTTAAATAATTGCTTTCAGGCCACCTTTAAAGGTATTCTAGAAAAAATTGAGGAACACATCCTGGAAAATGCGTCTAAGTTTGAGAATAAACTGAGAGCACTTGGCACTCAGTCGGAAGATGTTAAGCAAACGTTCACGACTCGAATTGAAATAGCTGACCAACTGGCATCTACCACTGATGGAAAAGCAACGGCTACCAATTACAAATGGAAAGTACTTGGAAATAGACTTGCTGCGCTGGAGATGGACACAGGAGGAATAATGTTAGAATTGAAGGTCTCCCTGAGCATCATGGAAGTTCAAAACCAGTAAAATTCCTAGCTGAACTGTTCTCTAAAATAATTGGACTTCAAATCAGACACAGAGATAGCAGCAGCTTACGAGCAGAGAAAATTGGTTGTGCAGGCTATACGGGTTATATGATACTTTACAAAGTACAAACTATCTAATAAAGATACGCAATCATGCATATGTACAAACAAGATGGACGACTGAAAAATAAATAACTAACCAACTCGCTCACATAGACAAACTAAAAAAAAAATGCACAAATTAAAAGAGATAGAGGCTCACAAGGTCAAAACTGCAACAAATTATTTCTGGATTTTTCTGTTCTGGTGCAACACATTCTCCTGCTTCAAAGGCACCAAATGCCACACGCTGTTCTCCATCATGCTCAACAATGGAAAGTTCAAAATAAATTCTATTAAAAATAAATGAACTGAACAGAATGGGTGGTAAATGATGAGCTACAACCTAATTGAGAGGATGTTAGAGTAGTCTTAAAAGTTGTAATGTGGGTTTCTGATCTGAAACCTCTGCTCAGCTTGCACCGTGCTTACAAACCAATCCCAGAATGCTTCTTTTGTCCAGTATGTTACTGTATTAATGGAGAAAAGCACTGAAAACAGTTATTTGCTGCAGATGTACAACTATTCTTTAAAACAGTACAGTATGCTAATGTGTAAATAAAATACAGGAAAATACTGTAGGAAACTGACTAAATTTATTTTTGATTATTTTTTAATACCTTGTTTCCTTTCTTTGACTGTTAATCATGCCCTTGTGATGTTTGATAATTTTAAAAGAATTACATTTTCTTTCGTGTTTACTTTTACTGACTTTACTCTGCACTGCCCTTCTTTGTCACTTGTTACTTGGAAAGAGGTCTAGACATCTGTGACCTGTCTGATGATGTTCAGGAGGCAAACCCTGACTACCACGTTCAGCGACTGGCTGCAGCTTTATACAATAAATGAACACCTCTTCCATCTCTTTTCACTTTCATTAGGAGTATCATCCTCTTCGCCCAACTCAGACTCCTTTATAAAGAGCTGTTGGCTTCTTTTAAGCCGGATCCAGGAGCACTTGCATGTTGAAGCACTTCTAGGCCATATAAGAGGCCTGCAAAATCAGGACAACAATCCCTTGCAGCTCCTCCTGGCAGCAACCATGTACACCAACAGGGCTGACCATCTGGACTACAATTCCCACCATGCTTAATGGGTGTACAAATGAGAGCTCCACCAGGAGAATACACCCTGTGAATTGGGCAGCAGACTTCCTCTATACTTCCTGACTGACAAAGATATAGACAACCAATCAGGCCATAATGCCCGTCCATCCATTTTCTTTACTCATGGCATCCCAGTTGGGCAAACAATCGCCCTTCCACCTAGCTGGTATGCCCATCCATCTGTTATGGCTCTCACGCCTGCTAACCTTTCAGCCAAGAGAGCCTGCTTTAGTTTCTGTTCAAAATATTAATTAAGTATTCCCCTAACTATTTTTGTCGTGGTCACAGGCCGCCACAGGTGGGGCCACATTTTTACCAGAGTTATTTGTTACAATCTGAGGTTCTTTAAACCAAAAGTTAAAAAAAAAATAATCGCATATACAAAGAAGCTATATACTAAATGTTTCATGGTAAGAAAGTTTGTTAGTATATCAATTATAATTATTTTTCAATTTTCCCCCTTTCTACTGCCTCCCCAAATCAACACAAGGTAACTCGAGTAATAAAAAATGAAAAATGAGAAAGTTCTGGTAAGGAATAATTTTATTACCACCTCAATCCAATGGCAAAATGGCGAAGACAAATCACGACCAAATCAGTGGGCATACAGATTAACAAAATGATTGGTTTACAGCTATTTCTTATTATTTTTTATAATAGTTGTGTGAATCCACTTTAAAGCTGTAGTTCATTTATATGATTCCATGCTGACGAGATGGCAGAATTGTATCAAACTGCCTCATTTTCTTGTAAGCCACATTTACTGTAGCCTCTTCAGATTGAGGATAAACATTCTTAGTGCTAACAGAGCATCTTGTACCTTTCATTGTATTATTTCCTGCTGGTGCTACAGCACCTGCTGACTCAGTTCTGTCAGAGTTCTAAATTGCAGGGTTTGTCGGTGTTATTATGGGTCTTTTTATAAGGTGAATGGCTTCTGCTCTTTTTCATCCTTCTTCTCAAATTTCTTTCATTCAATAAAACGTATCATTGAAGGGGTCCAGGCTCAACTATTATTCCCTAGGGTTGCTATCAAAAATAAAAAGTGACGAGAGGTGGAAAATCAGACAGACAGACCTACTCTTTACAGCATCTACTGGTGTCTGAGGGGAATGCAGCAAACTTTTATTTTTAAAGCTTCAACAGAGAGTTTAAATGACCTGACAATATGATTCTGACAATTAATTGATACCTGGCACTGGAGAGTCCTCATTAAATTAATTGTAACGCCTTTATTAATGATTTCAAAATGGTATGGCAGCCCCATGGCAAAGTAACAAGATTCTTATTGGTATTACACGTTTTTTACAAAAATAAAACCGTTTTGTGTGTGTGTGTGTTTTTTTTTAATAACCAAGGACTGTCGCAGTGAACTTGAGGAGGTAAAAAAAATAAATAAATAAATCCAAAAACTTGCATACTGAATGAAGAGAACCAGTTTTGGCCTTATTGTGCCTCTGTGTTTTCTGAAACCCCTGCCTTGGCTTGTAAAATTGCTACAGCAGTTGTCAGCATTAGCAAACTTAATCATTAGCATTACACTCTGACATAAACAGGATGCATCTTAGGATTGTTTACTTACAGCTGAGAATGTCAACCTTTATTTAGTTTTTGGGGTAATATATCCTATTTAATTGTTACAGGATAAGTATAACAATCTGTGGCAATTTGCTTAAAAATATATATGTGTATATATTGTCATCGACCAAGGGAACACACACGTCTCCAAAGAAATGTTGGGGCACCAACCAGGTCACCCCTTTGAATAACTAAGCAAATACAAAGGAAAGCGCTGAAGGCACGCATACTATAAGACAAGAGATAGCAATTTTTTTTTTCATTATTGTATTACCTGTCCTTGACAGGTACAGAGGCCATTTGTTATATAATAAAACATCACAGTGGATTTAATTTTGCTATTTTGATAATGATCAACAGGGTAAGACTTTTTAATGTCAAAGTGAAAACAGATCTATGCAAAGTCGTCTAAATTAATTACCAATATTAAACACAAATTTACTGATGGCATTCACTCCCTTTAATATGACACCCTTAAATATTTATTGGCGCAGCCAATTAGTTTTAAAAGTCATATAATTAGTTCAATGGAGGTCACCTGTCTGGGGTTTCAATTAATTGCAATCTAACTGCATCTTGTAGTTGATAGTATGATGGCTTAACCTACACAATGAAAACATATTAACACTTTAAGCAACAAAGTGTAGGTGCAACTGAAAAGCACAAGTCAAGAAAATATCCAAGTCACCGAATATCCCTTGGAGTCCAGCTGAATCAATCATTAAGTAACAAAAAAAGAGTATGGCAGCACTGTAAATCTGTCTACAGCAGGCCACACACAAACACTGAATGATTGTGCAAGGAGAAG
Source organism: Polypterus senegalus (assembly GCF_016835505.1). Classification (NCBI taxonomy): domain Eukaryota; kingdom Metazoa; phylum Chordata; class Cladistia; order Polypteriformes; family Polypteridae; genus Polypterus; species Polypterus senegalus. The sequence goes on along the minus strand of NC_053167.1, from coordinate 107,242,334 downwards.
ACTAGTGATGAAGGCCACCAAGAAACCTCTGAGAATTCTAAAGGAGTTACAAACTAAGGGCTGAAATCAAAGAAAGCGTGTAGACAACAGCTGCTTAACCAGTGGCACCTTTATGGACATGTGGGAAAGAGAAAGCCACTGTAAAAAAAATACAAGTTACATCTCGAGTAGAGTTTGCCAGAAGGCAAATGGGAGAGCTTGAGGTGGGCCAGAAGAATTTTCTATGATGTGTTGAGACCAAAATTGAGCTCTTTTCGTCATCAGACTAAATGCTAGGTTTGAACACTGCACATTATCAAAAACACTATGAAACATGGTGGTGACAACATCATGCTATTGCTCCTGTACAGCAGGCAGTAAAAGACTTGTCAGGGTAAATTTCTTGTGCTGAAAAACAGGGAAATTCTGGAGCAAAGCCTGATGACGTCTCCCAGAACCTGTACCTTGGGAGATTTGTTTTCCATCAAGATAGCAACCCCAGGCTTAACCTTAAGAAGTCATAAAATGATGGTATTGCAATACTAGGTTGATGCATGTAGTGGATGGAGCAAGCCCCTATTCCATCTCCTTGTTCCTAAAATCAATTTAATATATATGGTTCCCTCCACTTGCGTCCTTGACCCAATACCAAAAAGTTTGTTCAAAGAAGTATCAGCCATGCTAATTGAAAATATTTTTGACATTGTAAACTTGTCATTAGATACAGGGGTCTTCACAGACTGTCTTAAGACTGCTATAGTTAAACCCCTACACAAGAAAAATAATCTCGACTCCTCTACTTTTGAAAATTTTAGATCCATTTCTAACCTGCCTTTCTTAAGTAAAATTTTAGAGAAGGCAGTCATTATGCAGTTAAATAACCATCTCAATAAACATGCTATCTATACTAATAAAAGGCAAAGCCCTCACTGACTGACTCACTACTCACTCATTACTAATTCTCCAACTTCCTGTGTAGGTAGATGGCTGAAATTTGGCAGGCTCATTCATTACAGGTTACTTACAAAAGTTAAGCAGGTTTCATTTTAAAATTCTACACGTAACAGTCATAACGGCCTATGTTAAACTTTCTTATTTATGGCCCCATCTTCACAAAATTTGGTAGGCGGCTTCCCTGTGCTAACTGAAATGTACGCACTTATTTCGGTGGTGGTATGATGCCAATGTCGGCCACCATATTGAACTTTCCAACGGTCTTTGTTACCTATGGGCCCACTCTTCAAGAAATTTCCAACTTCGGGTCACCAATGCTAACTGAATCCTACTCATTCCTTATAGCTTACCTACAAAAGTTAAGCAGGCTCGGTCGCCATGTGAGGCGCGGTCATGGATCCCCAACGTCCCCATGCCTCCCATATTGTTGGCTGCCTGCCTATATTTGGTCGGCTTCCTGTGTTAACCGAGACCGGTCTCTACTTATTCGGTGGTATCCTTGAACTTACCTATGGGCCAGGGTATTAACGCTAACTCCTGCTGATAACTGCAGCCTTTTATTGAATCCATGGCTTCTCCGCTGTTGTTATTGTTCGTTTATTACAATTATAGTTATTGTATACGGTATTTTAGTTATTGTATAGTATTTTACATACATTGTTCAGGTGCCCATTTCCTTTATCGTTCCAACTGTAACCCCATTAACATGTCTATCGAGGTGATCGTCATCGATCAAAGAACTGTCACTTACCAAGTGGTTTCCATGCCTGGAGATGGCACCTACCTTTTCCATTCTCTTTGTTACATATTGCACGGCCATATCAGGCTCACTCTTGATATCGGAGGAACATTGTGTCTTATGTATTGAATGACTGGGACAGGTTCAAGGTGTGGACTGATGACGGTACAGGAGATAATTATACTACACAGGAGCACTAGAAGAGTGAAATGCTTAAGCGCTTCACCTATGGTTCTGCATGTGAGTTGATGGCTGCCGCTGAATTGTTCGGTTGTCACTTTCGAGTGTACGAAATGGCCAAATATTTTACACCTTTGGACAACCGCCAATGCCTCTTAAACATCTTAGATTCACAGGTGACGATTTCAGTAGTGGACACTTTGATGTTTATGAATGTTTAAACTCTCAAAAGCTTGATGCGAAGTTATCGATGAAACTGTATGCTTACAACGCTTGACAGTTGCCGAATGTCACTTCAACACAAGTCCTGCAAATACTCACGTAATTGAAACAAACCATGAAACTCAAACCGATTATGACAGCAGCAATCCAAGCTGTGAGATTTGAGGCAAGATTGCTTTTCACATGGCATACGTTGCATGCTCAAGAATAAGCTCAGCAAACAGCTTGGTCATATTACAACCGGAGGGCCAAACTGACAATGTGGCATACAAAGAGATCCTTAACAAATAAGTATTGGTATATTTTCCCTCAGTTTAAAAAGGTTTTCTTTTTTTCTTAATAAAAATTTTAAGGCAGTACTTCGCCCCTGCGAAGCACTGGTATTTTGCTAGTTCTTGATAAATTTCAGTCAGGTTTTAGAACAAATCACAGCACAGAAACTGCACTCGTTAAAGTAGTAGTTAATTAACTTGAGGGTAAATGCAAAAAGAGGCCATTTATCTGTTCTCATCCTCTTAGATCTAAGTGCTGCATTTGACACCATTGATCATAACATTCTTAGAAATCATCTTAGTTAATGGGTGGGCCTCTCTGGCAGTGTCTTAAATTGGTTTGAATCCTACATGGCAGGTAGAAAATTGTTTGTAAGTTGTGGTAATTACAACTCAAAGACACATGATATTCTATATGGTGTTCCACAAGCTTCTATCCTGGGTCCGCTGCTGTTTTCGATCTACGTGCTTCCGTTAGGTCAGATTATCTCGAGGCACAGCGTGAGTTGCCACAGCTATGCTGAAGACACACAACTGTATTTATCAATAGCACCTGATGACCCAGATGCTGTTAATTCACTAACACAATGTATTACTTGTGTTTCTAATTGGATGAATAGGAATTTTCTCAAGCTAAATAAAGAGAAAACAGAAATTTTACTGATTGGCAATAATGGAGACAATGACATTATTAGAAATAAACTTGATGCATTAGGATTAAAAGTCAAGACGGCAGTAAAGAACTTAGGAGTAACTGTTGACTGTAACCTAAATTTTAAATAGCATATTAATCAGACCACTAGGACAGCATTTTTTCACTTAAGAAACATAGCAAAAGTTAGACCTCTTATATCATTGAAAGATGCTGAGAAATTAGTTCACGCTTTTTTTTTTCAGTCATCTAGATTACTGTAACGCACTCCTTTCAGGACTACCCAAAAAAGACATAAATCATTTGCAATTAGTGCAGAGTGCAGCTGCTAGAATCCTAACTAGGAAAAGAAAATCTGAGCACATTTCCCCAGTTTCGATGTCAATACACTGGTTACCTGTGTCATTCAGAATTGACTTTAAAATACTGCTTATGGCTTACAAATCTCGCTCCATCTTATATATCGGAATGTCTGACACCTTATATTCCAAATCGTAGCCCTAGATCCTCAAATGAATATCTGCTTAGTATTCCAAGAGCAAAACTTAAAAGAAGTGGTGAGGCGGCCTTCTGATGTTATGCACTTAAAATCTGGAATAGCCTGCCAATAGGAATTCGCCAGGCTGATACGGTGGGACACTTTAAAAAACTGCTAAAAACACTTTACTTTAACATGGCTTTCTGAAACCTTCACCTTCATTTAACCCTGATTCTCTGTATATTCAATTCATTATACTAACTATTCATGGTGGCTCTAAAATCCATACTAACCTCTACTCTCTCTTCTGTTTCTTTTCCCGGTTTTCTGTGGTGGCGATCTGTGCCATCACCACCTAATCAAAGCACCGTGATGTCCTACATTGATGGGTTAAAAGCCAGAAGTCTACAGGACCATCATCATCAAGTCCTTTCAAGACAACCCTAAATACAAAGAGGACTGTTTCATTTATGTTAGGTAGAATGCTCAGAGGGGGCCAGCTGTCTGGAGTTTTTTTTTTGTTTTTTCTGTCCTCCCTGGCCATCGGACCTTACTCTTATTCTATGTTAATTAGTATTGTCTTATTCTAATTTTTACTTTGTCTTTTATTTCTCTTTTCTTTATCATGTAAAAGCACTTTGAGCTACATTATTTGTATGAAAATGTGTTATATAAATACATGTTGTTGTTGTTGTTCCCAAATAGGGAATGTATCACAAAGAACAGATACTGCACATGAGTTAGCCAAAAGGCTCCTTTTCTGTTTCTCATTTTTGCATTTATAGCTTCATTTCACGACCATAGGAGAGGGATGAGATTGACTTGAATTTATTCTTGGGCTCTCTTCGCTAACTAATTGAACTGGAGTTTATACTTGTTATTGACTTTCACCACACCAAACAGCCTCTACACTTGGTTACTATTTAGAGAGTAAATGTGCTATAGACACTTGGGGGTCCACATCAGTGATAGGCTGGACTTGTCAAGCAACACAGAAGAAGTACAGCAGAACCTTGGTTCATGACCATAATTCGTTCCAAAATTCGATTTGGTCGTAAACCGAAGCAATTTCCCCATAGGACTGTATGTAAATACAATTAATCTGTTCCAGACCATACAAACTGTATGTAAATATATATATTTTTTAAGTTTTTAAGCACAAATATAGTTAATTAAACCATAGAATGCACAGCATAATAGTAAACTAAATGTAAAAACATTGAATAACACTGAGAAAACCTTGAACAACAGAGAAAACTAACACTGCAATAGTTCGCGCTATAGCGCTACCAACTGCTGGCTAAAAGCACTTCTTTTAATGAGTTTTAAGCACAGGGAAAAAAATTAACATTTGAAAAACTCCGTAATTTAATAAACCACCAAGAAAAATAACATTGCAACAATGCACTCTACAAACCGATCGCTGGAAACAGAAGTGAAAACAAAATCAAGCCCAGTGCATTCTTTAACTGCCTTCCTATCTTAATGCGTCTAGCTCTCTCTCGGCCTCGCTGCCTTTGTGTCTGCATCTCTCTCCCTGCCTGTGTGTGTATGTTGTGTGTCGTGCCTCTGCATCTCGCTGCCTCTGTGTGTGTGTGTGTGTGTGTGCGCTCTCGCGCTGCCTCTGTGTATGTGTGTGTGTCGTGCTCTCTCGCGCTGCCTCTGTGTGTGTGTGTGTTGCGCTCTCTCTGCCGCTGGCTCTGTGTGTGTGTGTGTCGCGCTCTCTTGCGCTGCCTGTGTGTCTGCATCTGTCTCTCTCGCGCTGCCTGTGTCTGTGTGTGTGTCGCGCTCTCTCACTCTCTCTCTTGCTCGCTGTACAGGAAATGCATGAGGAGAGACTGAACATGTACAAACCGAAAGGGAAACTGGCTTATTCATATACCGAGTGTGTGGTTGTGAACCGAGGCAAAAGTTTGGCGAACTTTTTGGTCGTAAACCGAGTTGTACGTGTACAGAGACGTTCGTGAACCGAGGTTCCACTGTATATAAGAAAGGGCAGAGCAGATGCTTTTCTTGTTCGGAAAACGGTGTTCCTTTGTTTTTGATAATGACATGTTTGATCATTTTTGTTTTCTACACTGTTGTGTCCTGGGCTAATAATAACACATATTCAAGATAGGACCACCAATTCAATAAGTTAATTAAGAAATGAGGCACAGTTATGGGATGTACACTTGGCCCACTGTAGGTATTAGCAAAGGAGAGAATGAAAAACTGAATGCCATTATGAACAATGCTTCACATTCACTTTGTGACCCACTAATATTAAGTATTGACAACCAACAAATTATTATGCAGACATTTATTAAGAAATGCTTGTGGTGATTCTTTATACCTAAGGCAGTATGCTCTCTTATCATTATCCAGGCAAGAGGTTTCTTTGTGTTTTTATTTCTTGTCTGTTTTTTTGTTGTCAAAGTGATCTATCTATCTATCTATCTATCTATCTATCTATCTATCTATCTATCTATCTATCTATCTATCTATCTATCTATCTATCTATCTATCTATCTATCTATCTATCTATCTGTCTGTTTGTCTGTCTCTTTGTCCCTCTGTATTTTAGGCTGTTTTGGGTATTTACTAATCCCTTTATCTGGCCCTCCTCCAGCATCATTTACTGTGTGCTCTGCAAGGTAGCAGTTAGTGGATGAGCATGCATCTTTGTCTATGTGGAAAAATGAAAGCAGGGTGAGGCACGGTCTGGGTCCTCTAATGCTGTGAATACCATCAGCATTAAATACAGAGTCAGTTTCATCCATTCTATTATGACGATTAACCACCACTTCATTCTTGTTGGGAACAACCTATTTCAGTTAGACTTTTTGTTGAGTTATTGATCAGCTTTAAAGGTTTCTTAGCCACAAAAAATATCCAGCACAATAAAAAAGCTTTTTCAAAAATCAATTCTAATGATTATGGTTTACTGCCGAGATTTAAATGTGAAAATTCTGCACAATGGTAAATGTTTAGTTAAGTGCGGTAAGAAAAATACAAACACTGGTTAGCTAGTGATGACACTTGCTGTTAATGAAGACTACCTTGGACAGAAACTGAATAGGCAGGCATGAACCCCTGGCATTTCACAGGAACACAGATAATTCTTTTTTGGCAAAAAAATAATTAATCTGGTGATGCTCTTAATAAGAAAAGGTCTGAAGAAACAAATCAATTTCCCACAATTTAAGACAAACACTCTCACTTGGGTTCAGAGTAATGGACTCTTAAAGACAACATGTCCATGTTCATGGACGAAGAACGAACAGAGAAAGGCTGGGGTGCAATGGCTTAAAAAAAGGCTTCAGTTTGGAAAAATTGGCATGCATTCCTTTTTCTAGGATCTTGCTACCTACTTTAAATTAGATAGATAGATAGATAGATAGATACACAAATACACAAGCTTGTTAAATAAATACATACATTATTTTATATAGTGCCTTTCATATCTATCTATCTATCTGGTCATTCCACCTGCTCTAGTGGTCCTCATTATAGTGCCAATGCACATCTTGGCCTGTCCAGTAGCAGACCCATAGCCAGAGTAAAATGTATTTTACCCTTTCCGCCATCCAATCTGATGCTAGCTTTTCCCATTTCTACTGTGCTCCAACATGTCAGTTTATGACATCCACAGGCCCTTATTCTTCCCATAATTTGCCCTAAAGATGTAAAAAGGAACAGGTGCACCTGACACCCAAATTTTATACTACACCCGTCTCTAAATTGCCCAGTCCTTTGCCAGCTTGCCCATTTCCCCATTCTGCCAAAACCCACACCATAATGTCTGCACCCCCACCTTCGTAATCTGCCAATAACATGGGCTTGCATTAATCCTATAACACATTCATAGCGTAAATCCAAACCAAATCTTATTCTGCCTATGCTAACAGAGTGTCCAGTCCTTATCCATTCCCACTGTATTCCATAATTTACCACACCCGCAGCGTCATTCCCACCCTTCCCAATTTTATTCACTTGCTGCTAGTCTGCCCAGTTCTATGAAAGTCTGCCAGGTTCACCTCACCTGGGCACAAATTCACATTATAAGATCCACAAACCCCACATTTTAAAACTTAAGTCATCACCATTTGTACTACATCCACAGGTCAACTCCAACCTAAATTTTATTCTGCCTTTACCATCAGGATACCTAGATTTCCTTGAACATAAATGTTTAACTCCTTTCCTTCAGGCCTGAAATTTCTCAATTACTTTCTAATTAAACTGAGTCATTTCATCAAGCCTACCAAAAACACTATCCTGAAACTCTTCTAGTTTATATTAGTGCTTCACAATGTTTTTCTTCTGTAGTGGCACACTTTTTGTAACCAAAATTATCCCAAGACACACCATTATTTTACTATCCACAAACACATATAAAGTATATCACATACACTTGTTTAGCCGCCAGAAGGGGTGGGACTACCAGTGTTCGCAGACATGGCATTTAGTGAGCACTTTGGTGGCATCTCCAAGCTGATTTACCCTTTTTCCCACCCCTGTTTCAGAGGCAACTCATATGCCCATTATCCACAAGCCCTTTTAAGCTCACTGGCAACCACACACCCAGAGTTGATTGACTCTAGCAGCCAGGAGACTGCCTGAAGTACTCTAACATGGTGATCGTGGAGCTGCTTTTATGCCAGCTTCTCAAGGTAGATCTATTCTCTTCAGACAGGTGTTGACCACTTGCAAAGCTTGTGTGGGGAAAAGTCCATGTGTAAGCATTCAGATCGGTCCGGTCCAAGCTCCTTTATCTACTTTATTACTTCATTGATTTAGAAATGGGTGTTCCATTAAAGAAATAATCAAATATTATTTGATTTCTGAAGTTCCACTTGAAGTTGCCATCTCCCTAAATTCATGTTTGCTCATCTGTAGTTACATTAATAATGGGTGTGAATTGTGAACCATTGACATGAACATGAAATAGTGTGTCGACCATTGTTCAATCACATTAGATTTAAAAAACCTAAAACAATACTAATTCAATTAGTACTGTCAAATTGGATGGACAGAGAGTGTTAAAAAATATAAAAAAGCTCTCTTTAAATCTCGCTCAGAATACTATTCTACAATAATAGATAGCAATAATAAAAATCCTCAGGTACTGTTTAGAACAGTGGCTAAATTAACAAATGGAAATTCAGATCTACAGTGCAAAATACCAACAGATATTAGCAGTACAGACTTTATGAACTTCTTCAATGAGATAATTTAAAATATAAGATCCCAGATCTCAGCATCACAGTACAAACCAAATACTAGCTTAGCAGACCCTGTCTCACATTGCATTCAGCACTGTAGTAATTTTAATCCTGTAACTGAGCAGGAAGTCTTAACTTTAATTTCTAAAATGAAGCCCACTACTTGTGCAAACAAAACTAGTAAAAAGTTGGATGTTCTTGCAGCGCTTCTTCTAAACATTATCAGTAGTTCATTATTGCATGGCACAGTACCTGATGCACTAAAAGTGTCAGTCATTAAACCATTACTTAAAAAGTCAGACCTAGACCCACACATACTAAATAATTATAGGCCTATTTCAAATTTACCTTTCTCTCTAAAATACTAGAAAAGTAGTCGCCAATCAGCTTCAGTCACACGTTACACATTACAATTTATTTGAGAAATTCCAGTCTGGTTTCCGCACTGGTCATAGTACAGAAGCAGCACTAACACGGGTTGTAAATGACATTCTGATATCCTCTGATGAAGGAAACTCCACTGTAATTATGTTGTTAGACTTAAGTGCAGCATTTGACACCATTGACCATTCTATTTTACTGCACAGGCTAGAAAATGATGTTGGGCTTACAGGCACTGTGCTCGCTTGGTTTAGTTCTTATTTATCAAATCGATTCCAATATGTACAGAAATGTGCTGACAGTACTCCATCATTATACACAGAAGTTCAATATGGTGTCCTGCAGGGCTCAGTACTGGGACCTTTACTGTCTCAATTTACATGCTTCCACTGGGATCTATCATTAGGAAACATAATGTTAATTTTCACTCGTATGCAGATGACACCCAGTTATACCTTTCATTTTGATCAAATGAAGTTTCTCAGATGTTGTCCTTAATTAGTTGTGTTAGTGAATTAAAGGAGTGTATGGATGAGAACTACTTGTCTTTAAACACAGATAAAACAGAGATGTTAATTGTTGAGGGAATGACGCTGATCACAACAATGATTTGTCATCATTTAACTCAGTTGGAATCACCATTAATTTTACTGAATCAGCCCGCAATCTAGGAGTTATCTTTGACTCTAGCATGTCATTTAAAGCATATTACAAAGTTGTCCAAATCATGTTTCTTCCATCTTAAAAATGTTGGGAAATTAAGGCACTTTCTAAATAAACAGGATTCTGAGAAATTAATTCATGCATTTATTTCTAGTAGGATTGACTACTGCAATGTGGTGTTCACTGGATGTTCAAACTGTTCTTTATACAGCCTCCAGTTAATCCAAAATGCTGCTGCAAGAATTATTACAAGAACAAGAAAATATGAACACATAACTCCAGTTCTTAAATCCTTACACTGGCAGTTAAGTTTAGGGCAGATTTCAAAATCCTTTTAACATATAAAGCATTAAATGGCCAAGGTCCGGCTTACTTGTCTGAACTTATCATGACTTACAAACCACAGTGCACATTAAGATCTCAAGATGCCGGTCTGCTTATGATTCCAAGGATTAATAAAATAACAGTGGGAGGTCGAGCTTTTAGTTACAGGGCCCCTAAACTGTGGAATGGTCTGCCTGCTACTATAAGAGATGCCCCTTCAGTCTCAGCTTTAAATCCCGGCTGAAGACACACTACTTCAGTTTAGCATACCCTGACTAGAGCTGCTGATTACCTGTACAGACTGCATCTTTGTTGTTAGTCATTAGCACTAAAACATAAGTAACATGATAGTTATAATTTGTTACTAACCCTCACCTATTCTGTTTCTCTTCTCAGTACTCAGATGTGGCACTTGGAGCAACAGCCCACCTGCCAAGTTGTTTTGCTTGCCTAAGGTAAAGTCATCCCTGATGGAGGATTGCAGGAATCGAGGGAAAGAGGGGTCTTTTCATTGAATTAGCGCTATATCAGCTGTGGAATGGCCAAATGGGGGAGGCAGCTTGATGAATGAGGTCTCAGGACTCTAAACAAATCCAAATCATATTATGTGATATCATCTACTGTTAAATTCTACTCCATACTTCAAAAAATGTTATTTTTATACTGTATTGAGGATTTGTTCTGTTCTGTGTATTGTATTGTATTGTACTGACCCCCTTCTTTTTGACACCCACTGCACACCAAACCTACCTGGAAAGGGGTCTCTCTTTGAATTGCCTTTCCCAAGGATTCTTCCATTTTTTCCCTACAAGGGTTTTCTTTGGGAGTTTTTTTTGTCTTCTTAGAGAGTCAAGGCTGGGGATCTGTCAATAGGTGGGGCCTGTTGAAGCCCATTGTGGCATTTCTTGTGTGATTTTGGGCTATACAAAAAATAAATTGTATTGTAATTCGCTGCCAAGAAATGTGGGAGTGTCCGGGGCACAGAGAGACTTGCGTCTCCAGAAGAAAGCAACCAATTAAAGGGCAGTCTCAGGTCACCTGCTTGCCAAAAGATCTAGGATTTATATACATTTTTATTTGGCTGGCGCCCTTTACTCAAGAAATATCGGTATTCACACAGACATTAAACAAATACAAGTTGAAACCAATATTTAATGCATGCTGACATGCGCTGACAACAGACACATTGTGAAAATAAACAAATTTATTTCATGATTATTTCACATTACCTATTTAATTTAAGTAAAGTTTTTCAAATATTTGGGGGAGGGCAGCGAAAGAAGTACACCGCATTACAAACAACCATGGGCAGATATGTAAGTAAATAAATAGACACAGACCCTTTGGGCTGAAAGTAAAGTTCTGACTAGGCTGTCCCAGGGAGACATTTTGCAGATGTATTGCTGTTGATATAAAGGAGCCCCCTTAGCGTTTCTTGACACACTTCTGCTGAATGATTTGTTGACTGAAAGTCCTCTGTTAGTGTCAGAGAAATGATGTGCAGCATTGTTCATAATGACACAAAGATTTAACATGTCAGCGGCATTAACATGTTCAAATGCGGTTTTAAACAATCAAAAAAAGCAGATGAAATGAAAATAGAGTTATAAAAACATAATCAGTCTAAGTTTAGTTTGTGGAGCACTGGAAGAATGTTCTAGAGAGTTACACCAAATTAACAGGCTAAAAGCTTTGCTGGCCAGCATAATTAACACTAGAATTACCAAAGCCTACGAAAAACTTGTAAACCTGGCTCACCTTAAATCCATTCACACCTCTCTTTCAGCATCTTTTGTTTTGTAAATATGTTAATAAGCGCAAGCAGCCTACTATCCCATCCTTCCACAGCCGCAGAAATGGCAAAAATCACTCTCCCAGCTCAAGCCTTGTTTATCTGTTAGTGAGGTAGCAGGAGCTGTATAGGGTAAATAATATATCATTATTTGGAACACATGTATTTCATGTGCGTTCCGTGTCTACAGAGATCTATGTAAGTGTAGCATGACAGAAATGTTGAACACATGCCTGAAAAAGTTTTTTCATGTTTTAGTACTAACGACTAAATTTTGACATGAACTATATAATGTGTGAAGACTGAAGTCCAAATATCAAATAAACACTTTCACAAAAGGTACAAGTATAACAAAACAAGTGTGCTTTTATTCAAAACTAAAACAGAAAAAAAGAAATCGGGTTAGTGTATGTTGTTGTTATGACTGCTTTGGTAGTACTGTGGTAAGAACTGCTGACTCATAATCAACAGTTCGTAGTTTCGAGTCCTGCTGTGTCACAAAATAAACGTTTTGAGAAGTGAGCTGCTGTTATTGCTACTATTATACAATAAAAACATATATCTGATTTGAGTCTGTATCATCCGGTGTAAATGTATGGCACTTGTAACGGTTAGCATTTTTTTGTTTTTTGTTCAGTTTTATTCTCTCAGTCGCGTTCACGCTTGCCCCAATCTGACATTGCTGTTTTCAAATAAAGACATGCTATAACAGAGGTTATAGCATGGCAGCACTCGGGTCCCAATTTGAGGCAGCCCAAACAGGTGGACGCATGGAACGTCTTGTCTCTCTCTTTCTCTGCTGTCGGAGGAGCTGTGTAAATTCCACATTTCAGTCGCGGCACTCTCTGAGGTGCGCAGACCAATGACCAACCAGATCTTTGTAGCTTTTATTGGTCTGGTCGGTCAGATGGCTATCATATGCAGGGAGTAGCTGTTGCTGTAGCGGATTGGCTTCTTCCAATGGTGTCCGATGTCACTCCTTTCAACAAACTATTATGGGACTCAGATTATGGTACTCCCTGGGTGCCTTGTCTGTTGTCTCAGTGTATGCTCCGACCGCGGTGAGTGATGTTTAGGCGTGGGAGATACTTTATTCGCAGCTTCGCTCGGTGGTTGATGGGTGCCCACAAGGTGACACGGTCATGGGCGACTTCAATGCAGCCACTGGCACTAACAAAGGATTGTCTCCTCCCCATGGGTCTGGTGACCGTGGTGAAAGTGGCTTTATGTTCCTTGACTTTGCAAAAGGTCAGGGGCTGCGAATCACTGGATCCTGGTTCCAGCACCCTGAACCGCATTGTTGGACTTGGTACTCCAATACTGGTGGTGCGGTGAAGGAGATCGATCACATCCTTGTGGGCAGACACTGGAGGCTCTTGCAAAACTGCAGGGTCTACAGAAGTGCCCAGTTTGTGAATTCTGACCACAGACTTATTGTTGCTACTCTCAGGATCCAGCTTAGGTCCAGTAGGTTACCACCTACTAGGAAAATGAGCCTGGTCTTGGCCAGACTCCAAGACCAGGCTATTTCTAATGAGTTTGCATGCAGTTTGTGTGTGGAACTTTCAAATTTGGGTACGACTACCGATCCAAATGTGATGTGGGAGACCTTCCGTGACAAGACCCTGAAGGTTGCTGATGGTTGTGTTGGTGTTACCGGTATTCCCAGAAGGAGGTGTTTCATCTCGCAGGGCACCCTGGATATCATCGAGAGAAGTTGCAGCGCACAGCTCAATGGCAACTCTGGTCTGTACCGGGAACTGGGAAAGACAGCTGCGAGGGCTCTGAGGGCAGATAAAGAGGGGTTTGTTAGAGGAATCTGTGAGCAAGTGTCACACCTCTGTGGTCTAGTGACACACGTCCTGCTTACAGAGGAATCAAAGCATTATGCACATCTATATCTGTTCCTCGGAGAGTCGCAGTCAGGGCAGCTGATGGAACGGTCCTTACGGATGACACTGCGGTTTTGACCCGCTGGGCTGGCTGCTTTGAGCAGTTGATCAAAGCTGATCTTCCGGCTAGGATGTTGGATATCTCTGGGTCCACAGTTCTTGTGGCTGATCCTCCAATTAGCTGTGAACCACCCAATGTCACTGAGATTGCACAGGAGGGGAACCAGCTGAGGGGTGGAAGGGCTGCAGGGATCTGTGATATCCAGGGTGAACTTCTCCAGGCTGGTGGTAAGGCTGTCCTCCTGGCATTGCAAGCAATCTTTTCTTCCATTTGGGAGACTGGCATCACCCCAACTGACTGGAAAACGGGATTTGTCATCCCTATCTGGAAAAGGAAGGGTGATCACCTGGATTGCAGCAACTACAGGGGGATAACACTGCTCTTGGTGCCGGGTAAAGCCCTTCCTAGGGTCGTCCTCAACAGGATTCGTGATCACTTGCTCACCTACCAGTGACCGGAACAGTCTGGTTTTACGCCTATGAAGTCTACCATCAACCGTATCCTGGCACTGAGGGTTCTCATAGAGCACAAACGCAAATATAAGTTTCTTTGCAACCTTTTTCGATTTTCACAAAGAGTTTTTGACTCAGTTGATCAAGCTGCATTGTAGGACTTCCTGAGGGTTTGCGGGATCCCCTCGAGGTTGCTGGATATCATGGCTGGCCTGTACAGTGGTACTGTGAGTGCTGTGCAGAGTGGAGGCAGGACCTCTGCGTTTTTCCCATTTCATTATGGGGTTCGTCGGGGGTGTGTTCTTGCTCCTACTCTGTTCAATGCTTGTATGGACTGGGTGTTGGGCAAGTTCGTGGGGTCCAGCGGCTGTGGGGCATCTGTTGGTGAAGAAAGATTCACGGATCTTGACTTTGCTGACAATGATGTGATCTTCACGGGGGTTTCCCACGTAGCACTTGGCTGCAGCAGATGGAGCGTCATTTCCGGACGGTAGGACTGGACCGTGTGACTGCCTGGGGGGTTGCCAACTGGGATCCCGAGTTGTTTTGCCATGTAGTGGGTGCTGTAACGCACTGTACCAGTGCATGCTCCCCAACTTGATTTGACTTGACTATAATAGAGGTGAACTCAGATGAGGATGAGGGTTCTACATCAGAGAAAGAGAAGAGAAGCCCTCCACTCCTTGCAAGAAATGTCCACTCACATATAAGAACAACGCAGCTGCACCAGGCGTAAAGGCGAAAGATGGCACTGCTTGGATGCAGCAAGAGGTCCAGCGTCATCCTGCCAGTCAGTCTGCCCCACACCAGTCCTTCAAAGAAAAAGCATGGCTTACAGAGCTTGCCAACGTATCATACAAAGCCCAGTTTGTGATTATGTTTTGTGATGGTCTTTATATAAAAACATGTATATGTTACTGTTTTATCTTGGTAGAGTAATATATTGCTCTACTTGCCCCTATTGTATTATTAATAAGTAGCTTCAAATCTCACAGACTTACCACTGTTTATAAGGTATTATAGTATATAACTTCTGCAATTATATGTAGTAAAAAGACAAGCAGGAGTTAAGTTACACATAAAATAATGTATTATTGATAATATTCATAAATAATAACAAAATACAAAGTGCATTTGAATATTGGCAACCATACAGCCTGATTAAATGGTGATTTGTAGTTCAGGTGGCACACAGACTTTTAGTTACTTAATGTCTCTAGTAAAGGCATCATTGGTGCTCAGCTTTCTTCAGAACAGGCCTTAAGCCTCGTCAATATGGCTGAAACTGTGCTCTTCATTGTTCTGTTCTTGTCAGTTCATGATGTGATGGTCTCCATTAGATGTTAGTAAGAGAGAGAATGTGGTTGAGCAAGCACATTTATGGGTTTTCTGTCCAATCCCTACAGCCAATAGGACATCATGGTACTTAAAGGCCTCTGAGAGAAGCCAATTCCAAACAGCCATACCTCAGACCAATGGGGGAAATAGAACATCTTAACACCTGCCCCCAAACCATATGTTAAGCTAACCTGGCTTTATGTGCGGGATGAGAGAAAGACTTTAGCAAAGAAACACTCGCCAAACTGGTTTAAGACACATCTCCCAAATTCTGTCGTAAAATTACAAAGAGACTTAGTCGTAAAGGGGGGGCAAACAAGAATGCCTCTCACAAAGTAACACTAAATTACATTGCTTTGCCTAAATTATAAATAAAGACATACAAAACATTTATCAAGTTATATGCAAAATCTCACATCACAACATTTACTTATATAAAAGCCAGATCAAATGGTATTTGCCTTGATTTATTTACTTATCTTCCTACAGTGCAAAATCAGAAGTAAACTGCAGAGCTTACTGTGTTTGATCGACACAGGCATGCTCACAAACTACATGTGTACTGAAGTGACTTTAGTTGTCCTTATTTTGGACACAGAACCAGACGTTGCTCTGGAGCCATTTTTTAAACGCTTTAGTTATTTTGATTTGTACGCTGTATAATATAGGGGTCAAATTCCCAAACTTTTTCTGCCTTCTTTGTGCTTTAATACATTGTATTATGCAAATTATTGCATAACATAGCTATAAATTTATATAAGTAAAGTTGGCTAAGCCGTTCAGATCCTCACAGTATAAAAAAGCTTTCAAAGTATGTAAATCCTAACTGGATTAAACACAAGATCTACTATGTTTTAAATTTCAGTAGCAATAGAGCACATTGAATTCAACGTGATTGTCCTGTATCACTTTTTCAACACCTTGTTGAGTGCATAACCCAGCAGATGTAGCCTTTTGATTGCATGATCATGTCACTACTCACTACTAGGGAGATGCATCTTATTTAGGAGCAAATCAGTGCACTCATTGTCTAGAAACATTAACATATCACTCTCAGCATGTAACATAATGCTGTTTTAAGTAGAAATCAATAATTCAATTAAAAGAAGATGCATGTCATTCATCAGTCCTTTCTAAGATGTTTAAATTGCAGGGGGTCCCAATATATTCCTATGAAAAGTTTCACCCACTTCAGCACAATATCCCAGATTCCCTACAGGAAAGGATGTGACACCAGTGGACACCAAGAGCAGCAACTAAGGAAAGCCCTTGGCAAATAACAACAGGTCTGGTGGCCCTGTGGCTGTTGATGTTGCCATTCTTCCAAGCTCTGAGAATTCAGGGGGTCTTGACTTAGGCATGAAAGTCACAGTTGTTCACTCTCAAGTTATCTAAGGAAAACACATATCTGGTATTCTTTAGATTGTTTGTTTTTTTTTTACACATTTTACAAAATTCATCTACAACTCACATGTAGCACAAGTTGCATTCCTCACTCTCTGTTTTTAGAACATTTGGCTGCCTGCTGTCTTTTACCTGCTTATCTGTGCCGTCTTTAGGTGTTTCAGCAGCTTTTCACTCATTTCTTTGTGATGCCTGTCAGCTGAAGTTTTGACATATTAAAAGTTCAAAATCCGCAGCACAGTACAAATCTTAAGTGGCGATGCTGATAAGTACAGCACCTCACACATCAGGCACAAAAGGGATCACGGTAAAGAAATACTCTGCAATTCTCCACATCAACAAGTGAAACAATCTGATGTGTTGCATTTGTTAAAAGACAGGATAGATTAACACTTTCTAAACAGGTAAAGCCTGAAATATTCGTTGTGTATAAGTCATATACAGCTGGACATTAGGAAAAACACACATGGCCAGAACAACCTGAATACTGTTTTTTGAATAATACAGTGCAGGCCACCTACTATTTAAAACTGGTCTTACATGTCAGGACAATCTGCTTTTAACATTTGCTTGTCTTCTAACACAGCCAGCAATTCACTTCTCTCTGAAGAAAAAACAAAAAACAAACAAAACCAGGTGTAACGCTAACAATCAAACAATAATCACAGAACAAAATGCAGGTGCATAATCAGATTAATGGTAAACAAAAACACTATTAATGAGTTAAACAACAAATCAATTAAGCAAGAAAAATTCAGAAAAACAAATTATCAGACAAAAATTAATATTGCTGTAGCTAACAAAAAAGCGTTCACTGCCTCCTAAATAACTAATCCAGATTACAAAGGCTATGGTCTCATTTTGTTCATCAGGTCAATTGTTTCCTGTGAAATGAGTAGACTCTATGAAGCTTTTAGGCAGCTTGCAACCACTGGTGAATGGGGCACCCCTGCAATCACTACAACTCGGGGTGGATATCCAAAACCAAAATCTAAACCATCAAATCTACACAGTCAGCCACAAAAACAAATATTCTATGAGAAAGAAAACAGTAAGAAAGAAGCGTATGACATTGCATGACATTCTACATTAATCACTGCCTATTATTATAAGTTGGAGAGAGTTCTTTACAGGCAGGACTGAAAGATGGTGGTTCGCGAGTGCTTTGCGGTCTGGACAAGATGAGATGAGAGTCTAGAAGATGGCTGGGCAGGGCTAGATGTCTGAGTGGCAGCAATCAGCTCCCTTAAAATTTAGCATGACTTGAGAAAGTGGCCAGAGACTTTCTTAGGAAACAAATAACCTGAAACCACACACAGGCATTGCAGTGTTGCTGTAATTAGTTGTTTCAATAAACAAGCCCATTACTAGGATTATCCTGTGGCTCCTGTAGCAGGGCTATAAAGAGGAATTCAATTCCCAGCATTCAGTGGAAGTCCACAGTGTCTGATGGGACACCAGCATGTCTTATAAAAGAGTTTGAAGTTCAACTTCAGACTTCAGCAAGAAGTGAAACAATCCAGGGGTAGCATTTCGATTTTATACTTCACAAAAAGTAGCTTTTCCACATGATGCTGATGTGTTTTTGTTAGCAGACTGCGTATTTACATGTCATACAATTGGCATGCCTAAAGGCATGTACGTATTTTAATTCATATTCTCCATGTTTAATTTATTGCATATTCTGTAGCACCAGTGTTAACTTTCAGTGTTTAGCCAAGGGGACTCCCGCCAGTTACCACAGGATGTTTCACCCCATGACCACAAGCTTATTAATTTAGACATGCCAATATAGAAAGGGATGTTCAAAAAGTCCTTCATAGAAACAGTGGCTTCCAGCATTTGAACAAAAATAAGTATGTGAAAACACTGGATTCTCCCACTGACAAGTCAAGTGGAGAGTGGCAATGGCACTTACAGGAGCAATAACTCAGGTATGGGACTTCAGTGAGGCCGTGGGAAATTACTTTTGGTCAGATTTGAGGTAACTGTCAGGCAATTTAGGAAGGAGAAGCACTGCTTCACCCATGAAGTTTTTAGCTGGGATAAATTACTGCTGACCTCACCTAGGCAATATAGTTTAGAGGTGGAAGCAATTCTTCAAGGACCTCCTAAATCTCACAGACATGCCTTCCTTTGAGGAAGTACAGTCAGGGGACTCGGAGGAAGACTCACCCATTACTGAAGTTGAGATTATGAGTTATAAAACTCCTCCATAGGTAGGCCCCAGGGGTGGGTGATATTTTCCCTGAGTTCTTAGAGGCTCTAGAAGCTCTTGGATGACATACCTCTTCAACACTGCATGAAGGTCAGAGACAGTTTCTCTGGATTGGATAGACTGGGGTGGTAGTTCCCTTTTTTAAGGAAGAAGGCCGGAGGGTGTGCTCCAAGTTTCCAGGGATCAAACTCCTCAGCCTCCCTGGGAAGGACTTAGCCAGAATTCAGGAAAGGAGGATCTGTCTATTAGTTGAGCCTTGGATTCAGGAAGAACAATGAGGATTTCATCCCAGGAGTGGAACACTAGACCAACTTTGTATCCTCACAAGGATTCTGGAGAGTTCATGGGAGTATAACCAATCAGTCAACAGGTGTTTTGTGGACTTGGAAAAGGCATTTAATCACATACCTTGGTGTGTCCTGTAGGGGGTGCCTCAGTGTGACAGGTTATTTGGTCCCTGTAAAGCTAGAACAAAAGCCTGATTTGCATTGCAGTAAGTCAGACTCACTTCTGCTAGGTGTGGGACTCCACCAGGGTGGCCCTTTGTCATCAATTCTGTTCATAATATTTACAGACAGGCTCACCCAAGGAGTGAAAGTTGTCCAGTTTTTGGCCTCAAGATCGCATCTCTGCTTTTTGCGGATTATGTGGTTCTGCTGGTTTCATCAAGTTGTGACCATAGACACTCACTTGTGTGGTTTGCAGCAAAGCATGAAGCCAGCAGGATGAGGAATAGCACCTCCAAGTGTAAGGTCATGGTTCTCAGCTGTAAAAGAGTGGAGTGTCATCTTAAGGTAGAGGATGAGGTACTGCCTCAGGCAGAGGAGTTTAAATATCTCAGGATCTTGTTCACGAGTAAGGAAAGTAGTGAGCAGAAGATCAACATTCAGATCAAAACAGCATCAACAGTAATGCAGACGTTGTACTGGTCATTTGTGGTGAAGAATGGGTTAAAAGTCGAAGCTCTCAATTTGCCAGTCGATTTATGTTCTTACCCTCACCAATAGTCATGAGTTGTGGACGGTGACTGAAAGAACAAGATAGCAAATATGTGCTGCAGAAATGAGTTTCCTTCACAGGGAGTCTGGGCTAAGCTTTAGAGACAGGGTGATGAGCACATACATCCATGGGAGGGTCTCTCAAAGTAAGGCCACTGCTCCTTTGCATTAAAAGGTTGAGGTGGTTTGGGCATCTGATTAGGATGGCTCCTAGATTATATCTTTCGGTTGGCCTGGGAATGTCTTGGTATATTGCTGAAGGAGTTGGAGGGAGTGGCTGAGCAATAGCAATATCTTGGGATCATTGTTTAAACTGCTGCCTCTGTGACTTGGACCCAGATGAGTTTTAGAAAATCCATGTATGGATAGATGGAACAAAAATAAGTAAAAAAAACAGTGGCTTCTTCTTGTTATTATGTTAATGCCATAGCAGTTTCGCCAGGCATAACACTGAATTTGAAAAACTGAATCCAACCTCCACTGTTGAGGGGTGTTGATAAATTTTGCAAAACCAAGGCGCTCACTTGTGCCTGATTTTTGTGGTAGTGCTCTGGTTTTCCTCTTACATCCCACTAGCTATTTCATGATTCTAAATTGGGTTGATATGTGTGAATGAAGGTGAATGTCTGAATGTTTCCAATGATAGCACTCCATCACACATGTACACCAGATACTTCTGGGACAAGCTGTAGACATCTTGTAACCATAAAATTGTGTTAACCTGGTAAAGAAAATGGATAGACTGATGTATTTCAATAATTCTAATGTCATGAAAATAAGTCCTAAAGTTTGTAATAGTTAGATATCAAACCAGGCCATAAAGACAATGTTGACGTACAAGGCTAAAAAAAGGTAAGCTCTCCGGAGAAACTCAAATTAAATACTAATGTTTTACATTCTTTGTGTTCAATTACTGCATTATGAATCTTATTAAAAAACAATTCTTCATGAGCAGGTTCGTCGTTGGCAGCACCGTAAACTTTACAAGCACTTTCCTTGAGCATTCACTGAAATGACATTTTGTGTACTCCCTATAAACTTAAGGACAGAACATAATGTTGCTTTTAATTTGATGAGTTTCCAAAGCCGGTAAAGCATTTGGTAGATCATAAAAGTATATGTGTTGTGTGACTAGTTTACAGAAATCTCAATTAAAACATCATATACCCACTAAAAGATGACAAAAACCTCTTTTTCACGAATGATTTTTTCAAAGTAGTTTAAGTGGCAACATAACACTAGGAGGAGTTTAATAAAGATACTTAGAAAACTGTCAATGTGAATGGAAATTTCATACAAAAGCTTTAAAGTATGAGGAATAATTTCAGTTCAGAAATGCTTGCAGTTCTCATTCACATGGGATATTTGGTTTGGGTTCAGTGCCAGTTTCTTTGTATGACACTCCCAAAATATGTTCATTCTAGAAGTCTGTAAAGGACTGCCCACAATTACTGACTATAGTGTGTGGATACAGACATTTATGTCTTTCTGTTTTAGTAGCAGTTTTATCCTATACTGCTAAAGCAATGTTCATTGACATTTCCTTTTCAGTGCCTTTACTATGAGAAAAACAGGATTAAGAAACTCATACATTAGTTACACTTGAAGATACACATCTGTCAAAGCACTGACAAATTACAGGACATATAAAGTGCTCTTAAAATAAATTTCCATTAATGTATATGTATCTTAAATTCACTGACAGCAGTGAACTTTGGTTGGTTCATTGGCTGCCAAGCCCAATCTGTTACAAAGTGTATTCATGTATGTCCCTGCAGATAACATTGATGCTAATCACCCGGTTACACAAGTTTGGATTTTGCTCAGCCAGTCAAGGTTGCTGTGTCTTCTTAGCAAAAGATAAAACCTAAAGCAGACACCAATGTGGTAACAATCATACACTGGTGAAAGACATGGAAATCTCCTTTACCATGAACATTGAATTACATTTGGGGTAACACCTAACTCAGAAACATTGTAGTTAAATTATATTTATTAAATTAAAAAAAAACATAATGATATAATGGTGTTCTATGGTGTCCAAAGCAGGACCACAGCAAAAATATCAAAAAAGTCTGGATCACACAATTTTAGATGTCAGTTGTCCAGTCATGTGCTCACAACATGCAAAACACATGCATTTTTTGGTAAAATATGGTTATATAGATTCTTACAGAACAATCAGCACTCGGCATAAAACAGAAAATGCATTTTGCATGGGATTGAATGTTTGAATTAAAGATCTCCATTTCATTCATTGGCCAAGTGTTCTAAGAGTAAAACTTTTTCTCAGCATTAGTACAAAATACATAGAGCATGTAATATATAAAAACATAATATTTTTTGTTGGAGAATTCCTTAAAATATTTAGGACTTAAATTTACAGCAAAATAACCAAAATCCAACTTTAAATGGAAGGTCTATTAAGAGTAGGGGAGCCACAGATAAAGAGAGGAAGTCAGTGATCAGCATTTAGAGTTTACATTTAATCGTTTTAATACATTCTTGTTTTCATGGCTAGCCTGAGAGTGGTGACATGATGGTTACTGTTAATAAAGTGTAGAGTGAAAAACGGTGTGCGCTTCTTTCATGCTGCATTCCTTCTAGGTATTGTGGAAATATCTTTGTTTGTGTTATAGAATTTTAATCAAATATTTTTAATCAATACATGATAATCTTCAAAATTTAATACAACCATCTACTTTATGAAGTTGCAACAATGGATTACTTAAAGCTTAAGGAAAAAATAATTCTTTGCATTTATATAGCGCTTTTCTCACTACTCAAAGCGCTCAGCAATTGTAGGTTAAGGGCCTTGCTCAAGGGCCCAACAGAGCAGAGTCCCTATTGCCATTTACGAGAATTTGAACCTGAAACCTTCCGATTGCCAGTGCAGATCCCTAGCCTCAGAGCCACCACTAAAAAAAGGCTAAAGGTAACTAAAGGATTAACTACATGTGGCTTAAAGCTTGAGAATGTGAAGGTTGCCTCATCTTAGAGCAGGGGTGTCCAGCTCCGGTCCTGGTGGGCCGCAGTGGCTGCAGATTTCTTCTTAATTAGTGACCAGTGTTTGCTGCTAATTAACTTCCTTTGCCTTAGTTTTAATTAACTTGACTCAGGCCCCTTAGTTGTTTCTTTTTCCTTAGTTAGCAGCCAAACAATAATGAGACACAAAACGAGCTGACACATGACCAGCTCACCTGTGCCCATCACACAATATCTGAAAATAAAGAAAGGTGATGGTCTTGGTAAGGCTGATCTCTCAGGACACCAAAACATTTTGTTGCTGTTCTTAGAAAAAACAGAAAATCAACAATCTGCTGTGGCAGCTACAATCCATGCAATTAAGTAACAGATTTAATTAACAAAATAAATCTGCTTCTAATTAAGAAACTAATTGAAGTGACATTGGTTGGGGTTTGAAGCCCCGATTTAGCTGGTCATCTGTTGGCTCGCTTCACATCTCATTTCTGTTTGGCTGCCATTTATTGAAGAAAAGAATCAATTCAGAGGAGTGAATCCTTAAAAAACAAGGCTATTAAAATGATGGGAAAAGAAGCTGATTAGCAGTGAAAACGGGTCACTGATTAAGTAAATGGTTAGAATGAAAACCTGCGGCCCTCCAGGACCGGAGTTGGACACCCCCATCTTAGAGGAACCACTGAAGAAATTACTAAGGTTAAAATAAAGTAAATGAATTCTAAACATCCCCTTAAAAAGCAGGATCAGACTACTGAGAAAGCCCAATCACCCCTGTTATGAAATGGTGATGAGATCAATGGAAAAACCCGTAGGACACCCCTGTTAACAAAGTGATGTTCAGAATAATGTTGATTGGCTAAGATGGTAGAAGTCTGCATATTAAGAAAAGATGATGTGAAGGTAGTGGTAACAGACAAGTATAAAAGGGAATGAATTGTATTAATGATTGCTCATTACATGGACTGAGACATTTATGCAAAACTCTGTGCAAATAAAGAATTGTTCTTCATTTTCATTTGGTCTCCGAGAATGACACCTTTGAAAATAGAGGAAAGTTTTTTCCCTAATTGTATCCACCAGGTCTGATATTATATTTTACACAGTGTGGATTACTGTACATGGAGATTGCGCTCTAGTGTTTAGTTTTCTCCGCCATTAAGTAATTTTATTTATATTGTCTAACATCTGATTAGGATTTGCGCATATCTTGGCAACAACTGAATTAATAAAAAGTTAATTTTTAATTTACCTTTTACTTTTCTGTTATGTTTTACCTGCTTCCGGCTTTCTTTCATTTTTGTATGTTTCTTTTGTCTTGTTTTAATATATTTTATATGTTTATTATAATTATTTTATTCTTATAGTGTCCTGTTTATGTATTTTATGCTTCTATATTTAAATCAATCTATGCTTTTCTAAGTCTCTTTTGTTTTGTGGGTGTCATATCATCACACCTGATCCCTCCATCCAGCTGTTTACATCAGAGCAGAAGTAGTGCCCAGGAATGATGCATCGATATTTGCTGGAGTATTGTTATTTGTTGTTAGATTTACTGGCTTTTTAATATTTTATTGCTCTGTTTTAGGGTTTATAATATATGGATCTTTTATTGGGACTTGTTAGATGCTAGTTATTCCTTTGTTATTTTGTCATTTGTTAAATTCCTTCATTTTTATAAAGGTGCTTTATATGGCTTGTCTCTGCAAGCCAAGGTTTTATGGGTTCTCCTTCTCTGGAAATCCACTTGGACATTTCTGGGACATTTAAGTTTAGCTTTGAAGCTTTAATCCCTTTAGTCCTGTATAGGCAGAAGCAGATCTGTGGGCTTAGGAGTCTAGCTAATTAGGTTGAGTTCTAATCCAAAGGAGGTCTGGCCTGGGTTGTATTCAAGGTTTTTGGATACCTCACATCTTTTTTGCTATGGATATGACTGTAATTCATGACACTTTTATCTGCTGCAGTGCCATCATGTTGGAGACTTTTTGTTAAGATGTGATGTTCCTTTGTTGGGAGCCAGTTCTCTGCAGCCATAAGTCGTGACGTCACTAGTGTGACGCATTAAAAGCTGCCATTGAATGTCCTTTGTCAACAAGGATTGTTTTCAGCATTTGAAAGATTCACACATTGTTTACAAGCCTTTTAGGGAACAAAACTTGCTCTGATTTTTGACTTTTATTTTGTTTAACTATTTTGAGTAGGAAAAAAAGGCTAAGTGACTTCTTGTTAATGATCTCTGCTAATTTATGTGGTTTACGCTTATCTCCTGATCCCTTTACATGCCCTAGTTGTTCACCACAGTTATTTTTAACACCACCCTAAAAACCAAATAATTCAAAATAATAATGTATTTACCGTGATACAACATTCTAGAACACTCAAATTATAGCATAAAATAACTGTTCAGATCAATTATGAAAATTAGTTGCAATCTGTAGCTGTAGTTCTAAAATAAGGGAAAATAAAGTTACATTTCCACTAGCAACCTCTTTCATTGCAAGTGTACTCTGTGCCACATGCTTTATTTATCTAACTAAATGGTGTATTTTTGAAAATAAATACTTCTGCTGTTTTCATTCTGATTTGCCTGCACAGGGTGCTGCCCTTCTTTTCTATCAGTAAATATGCAAAACTCTCCACAGTATGCACCTTCTGACTTCAACGAACAGCTTCCATTTGCTTCTTTAAAAAACAGTATGAATAGTAACAAACAAGCACCAGGAGGAATGTCCTGGAGAGATTTAGCCTGCCAGCAGAGAAGCACAGGGAGGTAGAGAAAGAGAGAGAGAGACCACTTGAAACAGAGGGGAGCAATTCTCTAAAAAGGAAAAAGTTGAGAAATTTCTGCATCTTTGGTTTCTAGCCATTCATGAACATAGAAACTAGAAAATGCTCATCTTATCATACAAGGACACTGCACAGAGAGTGTGAGAAAGGGACTTTGTGGTTTTTCATTTTCTTTTCATACACAAGAAAAACAAACACAGTGGAAATCAAGCAGAAACTAGAGCTGGTGCACAGTGCAAAAATTGAAAAAGGACATTGATTTTTCACCTCTAGTGACATAAACACCATTTATCATTTCTAACATTTTAATTAGTTGACATCAATGTTTCAGACATATTATTCTCATAAACATAGCTAACATAAGTTCACTGCACTATTAAAAAAAGAAAAAAGCTAACAATAACCCGATACATTTAAAATGAATTTTAAAACATTTTAAAACTAAAGTCTGTTCCTTTCTTTCTTTCTTAAGTGTATATTTTAAGATTATTAATATTAATAATTATTATTTATTATAATCTATATATATAAAAGTCAATGTATGTATGTATGTTCCAGGATCACGTCCGCATGGCTGGAGCTATTTTCATGAAACTTGGTACACATGTTTCTCAAAGGTCGACTAAAAATAATGTAGGGTGAAATCAACCCTAGCCCACCCACTTCTGGGTAGGGTGGGGGTGATCTTATGGTCTTCTATGCATGTTATCATTCAGTTGACACTCGGAACGACCATCAGAGTGTGAACTGGAGGTGAGTGCCAGCATTCTTTATGTTTGAGCATCGGCATGCCTCTGTTGCTTTTGAAATTAAATAGAGTTCTAGGCATGGAATTGTGTGTGTCTGTCCAGCTAGGAAGTGAGACGTAGAGTCGGGGTGAGAGCTCCAGCTCCGAGGATACGCAAGCGAGGCCAGCACACCGGCAAAAGGAAACCTCCTAAGAAAGACAGTTGCTTAGCTGCTAATGCACAAACAATGCGAGCTTGTTGGCAACATGAATCCTCATAGCAGAGAGATGCCCAGAGTAGTTCTGACAATTTTTATACTTTCTACTGTAGGATCCCGTGCGGCTTACACAGGTAGTATATAGCAGATGACTGCCAGCATTCTTTATGTTTAAGCAGCACCACGCCCCTGTTGCCTTTCAAATTAAATAGAGTTGACCGGTTCCGAGCCTCAACTGGATGATAACATACATACAAGACCGCAAGACAAGAACATTAGTGAGCCTTTATTGTTTGTTAACTTATTTTTATTTTCCATGTATTGAGGAAATGTAACTATTAAATGTCAGTGCACCTTATAAAAATATGTAAAAATCAAGTTTTGAATACACTTTTAGAGAAGCTCGGAACAACCCAAAAGCTGGCTTTGTTTTGCCTGCTACTTTTTTTTGTCATTTGTTTCCAAATAACTTTCTTTCTTCAGTAACAAACCTGCCTTTTCATTTTTCAGTTAAGGATAACTACATATATATATATATAATTTGCAAATAAAGAAATGAAGACATCTGGGAATAATTATCTGGGAACAAATAAAGATTGAATCCAGGTTGTATGTTTCTTTGTATTGCTTATATTTGCTACTATTGGTTTTGATCCAAATAAAAATACTTTTTAAGTTATAGTTTTGTCCAACTATTATTAGCAGGGATTCATTGTTTAGATGTGGTCGCTTAAGGATCTCAAGATAACGCTTTTGAGATGTCCTCTATTGGAGGTAAAAACTGGTTTGAAGTACAGGTTTGAAAATAAAGACAATCCCATTCATTTAGCAGCCTGCCACTGAGGTCCCTAGGGTTGAATATGTGGGGTAGGTTATGGGCAGTGACACAGGGAAGGGGTTATGGATAAGGCAGTTCTGATATTTCCTTGTATCCCCCAAAAAGACACTCAGAAGTTAGTTGGTACATTTCAGGTTAGGTGCATGCAATTGGTGATTTGACAATATGTTAAAACATGGGAAATCAGTGACATATGCGGGTAAGAACGTAATTCCACAGGTAATAAACTACAAAAAAACTGTTTTTTTCTTGATGGCTGTCAGGCACTTGGGTTCTTAACAAATAAAACTGGCAGACTGCAAGTCTTGATAGGGGTACAGTAAGAGATGCTGACACAAAAATGTAATTTTAAAAAAAGTAATAAATGGCAAAAACAGTCACAAAAGTTGTGCATTGCAAAAACGCAAGGAAAAACAAAAATATACTGTAAAAATTGCACCCATCCAATTGTTCCCTCAGGGTCCTTCTCTCAAATACAGATTCAAAATCTTAACTGACTCCTGTTCTCAAGCAACACCGTACGTCCTCCTGCTCACCCAGCGTATCCCCGATAAGCTTTTATAAGGTCTACCAGCAATCAGCTAACAAGTGACCTGGACACCTATCCCCCTGTCATGTGTCTTGTGCACATTTAAACCTGGGAGTTATCCACACACGCACACTCACCTGATCACCAGATGGCGCTAGCTCTCCCCCACGCACACCTCCCGACATCCTCACTGGTCCTCCTCAACCATGCCTCCTCAACGAACAACAAAAGCAACAAAACAAAAACCATCCAAAAATAAATACAGCCTTCAAAGACCCATTGCTGTGCCCTCTCTTGCTGCCTAGAAGCCCTCGGCCACAAGCAAGCGCTTCCCGAGGACATGGACAAGCGGCCCGATTCAACTCCCCAAGAACCCATCGAGGAGAGACGCCACCAATACCATCCAAAATCCTTTCACGACGTGTCACCCAGCGAACGCCGACACTATTCCACACCCCCTTATGAGTACTGGAAAGGATGCAGGTATGTGCCATTTCTTAAAGTTTAATTTATAATACCGCAGATGGACAAGGCACAGTTAATTATACTCGTTAGGACAGCTCTGGGAGGAACTAGAAACTGTCCTGCATGAAGCTGATAAGACCTTATATATATATATATATATATATATATATATACTCAGCAAAAAAGAAACGTCCCTTTTTCAGGACTGTGTATTTCAACAATAATGTTTTAAAAATCCAAATAACTTTACAGATCTTCATTGTAAAGGGTTTAAACAATGTTTTCCATGCATGTTCAATTAACCATAATCAATTAATTAACATGCACCTGTGGAATGATCGTTAAGACCTTAACAGCTTACAGAAAGTAGGCATTTAAGGTCACAGTTCTAAAAACGCAGGACACTAAAGAGACTTGTCTACCGACTGTGAAAAACACCTAAAAAAAGATGCCCAGGGTCCCTGCTCATCTGCGTGAACGTGCATTAGGCATGCTGCAGGGAGGCATGAGGACTGCTGATGTGGCTAGGGCAATAAATTGCCATGTCCGCACTGTGAGACGCCTAAGACAGCGCTACAGGGAGACAGGAAGGACAGCTGATCATCCTCGCAGTGGAAGAGCCGGATCTCAATCCCATAGAGCACATCTGTGACCTGTTGGATCGCAGGGTGAGGGCTAGGCCATTCCCCCCAGAAATGTCCAGGAACTTGCAGGTGCCTTGGTGGAAGAGTGGGGTAACATCTCACAGCAAAAACTGACAAATCTGGTCCAGTCCATGAGGAGGAGATGCACTGCAGTACTTCAAGCAGCTGGTGGCCACACCAGATACTGACTGGTACTTTTGATTTTGAGCTTCCCTTCATTCAGGGACACATTGTGAAACATTTTTAGTTTATGTCTTATGGTGTTGACTCTTTTAGTGTTCATACAAATATTTACACATTAAGTTTACTGAAAGTAAAAACAGTTGAAAGTCAGAGGACGTTTCTTTTTGCTGAGTATATATATACTGTATATACTGTATATACCTACATTGTGTTGAAGGGAGTTGCATCTTCACAATGGCTTCTAAGATCAAGCTCCACTTTGCAGCATTAGGTTTATATTAGTTTAAGGTTTCATTTTGCTCTAAAATCTTAATCATACATTAAAGGCGTCAACAGTATTTATTCATCACCTGGATATCCCTTTTAGGGCCATCCTCAGAATCATGTCTTTATATTATGACGCAGGGAGTTCTTTACCACAGAATCTTCTGGAGCCTCCACACTGGCTGGGGGCAGACCAGACTCTTTGCTGATGCACCTAGCAGAGGCACACGTAATCTGGCGAGGTCCCAAATCTCACCTGCTGTCTTCTTGGGGAGCAGAACCTCTAAATTGGAAACTGATCACAAAAATATAATTCCCAAAATTCATTAGCAAATGCTCCAATAGCAAGAGTGTAACTGTAAGCCTCTGGCTGTACAATAAAGGGGAGACAGAGAATCTTTATAAAAAAATAGATTTATTTTAATGAGGCTCTGTAAATCCAAAATGCTCACACGAGTGCAAAAGACACAAATTAAAATTCTCCAACATAATCCTGTAGATCAAAACAGAGTAGAGGTCAGAAATTATAGAATCCAATAACATTAATTATCAAAATAACACAAGAGAACTCACCAGTACAAAGAACAGATGAAATGAACTGCATCTGATCTGTGGGTCTCTGCAGCGTTTATAAGGCTGGGGGTGGTTCCACACAGAGATGGATAGGTGGCCCCGCCTCTTGGAGAACCACCCACAAGGCACAAGGAACATAGGGGACACATGACAATACATTGCATCTAAAAAACACAATAATGGAATAATATGAATGAAAGATAAGTAAACTTGAAATTGCATCAGAAAAACAGAAAAAGTCACTTAAACTGAGAATAAAAAACACAATCAGACCAAACCAGGAGAGTTTAGTCATGAACGTGCATGTACGAGTAGTAGTAGGAAGAGGAGGAGGAAGAAAAGTATTGTCACATACTGTGAAATTCTCACTGCCATGTTCAAACAACCTGCAATGCACTACCACTTTCCAGGGCTATTCTAAATATGTTGGAAAACATACAAGTCTACTGACGAATTCTAACAACCTATCAGGCATGGCACCTTACAAACAAATTAGAACAAGTAATACCAACCAAACATTAATCATTGTATTTTTTGATTTTTTTTTTTTTATATGAAGGAAACAGTAGTAGTTTGTAAAGTTTCAAGGCCACCGGGACATGCCATTGACAGTCATATGTAATTAAAGATCAAGAAGTTCATTTTTGCTTATAGGTTGCCTGTCCTCAGACTTTCTTAATATGGCTGGCCTGCTGTCATCTAGGACTTTGAAGAATGATTCTGTATTCTTTCCAGATCTCAGGACCTCTCATAATTGTGCTTGCTGACTTTGTAAAGCTTACTGGCACCAGTTTTCCCACATATGAATCTTCAGGACGCTTTGTGTTTGGCAGTGTGGATTTTGTCTCCTCTCTATAACCAATGCCTCATATTCTGTGCCACCTTGTACCAGTTTTTGCCCATGGTATTTTGTTGCCAGCAATGCAACCCCATCTGTACTGAGTTTGTCTTTGATGCTAACATTGCTGTTAAACAAATTCGGCATTACATAAGCTCTCACTGTTTTAGAATGCCATAGTAGGTCTGAAGTTATCCGCAGTGAAATCAGACTTTGTGGTAGCAACTCTACAATACCCAAGGAAACAATATCTTAAAATAAACTGAGAAAGTGCAAATGCACACTGGTAGAAATTCCATGCTTTTACTGTTAATTTACTTTTCACATTTCCAAGTGTTACTCAGTAAAAACAAAACCATCCTCACACATCTTGATGTGTCAAAAATAAAATAACAATCAAATAGATGTTGTGCTTTTGTTCTAGCATTACTTTTCCTCTCAGTCTATTGAAAGACATTTTTATTTGAGGTTTTAGCCCTTTAATATACATGTATTATGGTGGTATCTTTATATTTTTATTTTTGTAAGTGTACCATTTATTGTTACTGTTATTTACATGTAAATTATTGTTTAAACAGTTTGTAAATTCAATTCACTTTCCTCTTCCATTGTAACTCAGTGATTTGAATTGTAATGCACTTTGTGAAATGTGCTGCATAAAAGTTTGATTGATTGATTGTATGTCACAGTTTTAATCAATACTCGCAAAGCAGAAAAAGCTAACTGCAATAGAAGGAACTAACTCTGTACCTCTCAAAGAATAATGACTGAATGCATCCTTTGCCAAAAGGGTACATGACAGGTAAGGGAATGAAAGAAGGGTGGGAGCAAGAGCTTTGGTTTTAAAAGTGAAAATATATTGGTACTATAAATTAAGCAGACAGGAACATAAGAGCAATTAAATGCACCATCTACTCTCCAACCTGCTTAATTCAATTCAAGGTGACAGGGAGCCAGAACTTATCCCAGTGTGAACAGGCACAAGACAGGAAGCAATTCAGGGTGAGACCTCAGCTTATTACAGGATGGATGCTCATAATTTTTCATAGTGGGCCAATATAGAATTGCCAATTTCCCTAACAAGCACATCTTATGGATGATGGGAGGAAGGCTGAGAACCTGGAAAAAAACCCATGCAAACAGGATTCTGGGCTTGTTAAGCAGAAGGGCTAACTCTGCTCCACTGTGCCAACACTTACCTGAAACTTCCACCAAAATTAACTTTGAACCAATTCAATATGCTATTAGATTTGTGCTTTAGCTTATTTGGGGGATTTAGTAGCTATCAGAAGTGTCGGAGTAAGATGGGAGTTTTACAGCAGGCTGGTGCCAACATTCATCTGTCCTGATCTGTCTAGATCAGTGTTTCCTTCAGTCCATGGAATTGTTTTGCTGGTCTGAAATAAAGTGAAAATCAGGCTGGTCACTTATTTTAAGCAAAGCTCCCATGTGTTTTTTCAATCTAATGCTAACAAATCTGGACACTCGAAGCTCCAAGACAGAACACTCTCCAAATTTCTCCCATGGGTTTCTCATACTTCAGCCAGTCTACAAATCAAAAAGGCTCAAAACCACTGGTCTAGATCCTATTCTGATTATTGCAATACTTGGAAAGTGCTGTAATGTTTTCAATGCAAGACCTAAAAATACACATATAGGGTACAAATTGTGTTTCTGCATCTGATAAACTGAAACAGAGAATTACAGGAGTAAAGACTGAACCCTACATACAGAACCTATTTACCAGAAGGGTTACCAACAGTGTTGAAGTCAGCTGCAAGCATAGAGCCAGCTTGGAATACAAAAGAAATGAAAATCAAAAAGAACATTGGTAAGAATGAGTTTTCGATGATAGTCTGCAATGCTGTGTAAGAAGTAAGCCACACTCTTTATTTAGCTGTTCAATCAGAAAGAACTTTATTATAATTGGAGAGTAAGACCATCTCATCTGCTGAAGCAGTCTTAATATAAACATTTAACTCATCAAAACAATGAATATGCAGATTATGTATACCTAAACTACAGTATAACCAATTAACACGTTTCGAATAACATATGTATTATTCATGGTTCTTTTGTAACCTACAACTTTTTTTTTTATGCACGTCTGAGCAACAGTCATCAGGAAAGTTTTGTAAATGTTATTTTCAATATAACCTGTATTCTAAAAATATATTTTAAACAGGTTATATTACCTTCATATTTACAGAGAGAACAGGATACTTGAAATCTCTGAACATCTTCTGAACACTTAACCATCTGAACTTTGGACCAACTGTGACGTGAACAGCACATACACCGTCAACATGGCACTGCCAGATCTAAACACTAACATGGCGAATTTCTCGTGTACTAAAGTGAGTTTAGCTGCAGGTGGAAGTCCCATTTTACTTATGGTGCCAAGCAGAGTTGTATTGCGGTGCAGCAATCTATATAGCCAGCGAAAGCTAAAGAAGTCCTGCCTTTGTCCAGTCTGATAGCGGTCACAGGACATCATACTTCTGTGCAGGCATCAGCTACAGCACTGTTCTTGTGAAAAGAATGGAGATAAAAGCCATCAAGTCAGAGAGGGAGAGGCAAGATCGTTGTACCTCATGAACGTCACTGACAAAATAAAACTGAATAAGAAAAAGCTGTAACTTTTACAAGTAACCAAAATTTACACTGGGTGTTACACTCAAATCAAATGTGTGTTTTTATTATGTTATAGTAATAATATTAGCAGCTCACAACTCAAAACGTGGAGTGCCTAGACTCAAACCTGGAACCTTTGGGTTATAAGGCAGCAGTTCGTATCTCTGCACCATCCAAAAATACATAGCTGTCGACTGACATTTGAGCTTCGGTTTTTAACTCATTGACCGTAACATGTAAACTGAATGTTTTTTTTTTGTTGGTTATGTACTTGAATAAAAGCGCACGTGTTTATTTGATACCAGTAATGGCGCACTGCATGATAATGTGCAGTGAATATGCTTGACTTATGCATTCATAGTTTTCATACTCTTTCTCTGTACATTTAGCATTCGTTTGCTCAGATGTTGATGCACTTGCTGCGTCCTGAGCAGCTCTTCTTTTCTCCACTCTAGCGGCCCGCTTCTTCTGTTCTTTCATTGGCAACTTTTCGCATTAAAACTGATTAAGTCAGCGTTTGAGTTGCAATTTCTTAGTTTGTTTTCTTTAACTTCTCACTTAAGCTGGCACTTAAGTCTTCAATCTACCTCAAGAATAATTTAAGATATGAAGAGGAAGGGGAAGTGATGGCGAAGGTGGTAGGGATGAAAACAGCATCCGTACACATGCGCCGCAAGGCCGCCCTGCTGGAATCTGCCGAGAGTTAAAAGAGGTCAATCATCACCCTAAAAGCGGATAGTAGACATCACATAGTATATGTGTACCAAATTTCAGTTCAATAGGTCAAACGGTTTGCATGGTACGGTTGATTTAAAATCCTGGACAGACAAACAACCAGCCACGGTAGAGCAAAGTCTTCAAACATTATGCACTTCACATCATTATTAGTATAACATGGAAAAAGTTTATGCTTTATTTATGTGTTTAGCATTTCTTGCCTTGCATTTCCTTTCATCCTACACATGAAATGCATGTGTTCCAAATAATGATATGCTGTATTATTTACCCTATACTTGCGGTGGGCTGGCGCCCTGCCTGGGGTTTGTTTCCTGTCTTGCGCCCTGTGTTGGCTGGGATTGACTCCAGCAGACCCCCGTGACCCTGTAGTTAAGATATTGCGAGTTGTATAATGGATGGCTGGATGGATTTACCTTATACAACTCCAGGCACCTCACAGACAGACAAAGAGCCTTGAGCTGGGAGAAATTTTTGCCCAAGTTGAGCTCCTTCAAGGTGGGGGATGGGCTAGCAGGCTGCTTACTGCTTGTGCTGATCGACACATTTACAAAACAAAAGACGCTGATGGAGAGGTGCGAAGGAATTTAAGGTGACCCAGGATTACGAGTTTTTTCATTGGCTTCAGGGATTCTAGTGTTAAAGCAGGTCGGCGTAAGTGACATCATCAGGGGGCTGGAACTGAAAGTGAGTTCTTGGGGCTGGAACTGGAAGTGATGTCACTTGGGGGCCGGAACTAGAAGTGACATAATGAGGGCAGAACCAGAAATGACTGTCGGAATCAGGCAGAATTTCCTGTGTCTGGTCTGCTGAGATAATAGAAAAAGGTTTACTGCACCGTGCCACCCCCTGGCCTGGAGTGGAGTTACCTTCTGTTGGTCTTTCTAGCTGCCTCCCATGCGCACGTGTGTGACAGTTTTTTATGATTGCAAATTTCCTTGCACATATTTGAAACCTACATCATCTTTACATGGTGGGAGAGAATATATGAATGGTCCCATACATGTTAAAGGCTCAGCAACCAGAATGGTGTGTGTCTAAAATTATTTTTCCATGTGGAGATAGCTTTTTCTTCTATATAAATATACATTGAGGCCAATTTCTTTGGGGAGAGCTTTAAAGACTCAAAAATAAAACTTAAAGAAAAATGCAATTTTGGTTAAAGATATATTGCCCGACTTGTGCATTCAGCTCACTTAGTTCAGACAAAAATACTTTTTTTTGTTCTGTTCCAATTCTATCTACAAAGGGGAATCCTCGGACCCCCTGCCTTCCTCAGTCCTTGCCACAGGACATACCAGCTGCATACCCTTGAAAAACAAGAAGAAAAATCATTTTCTGCTTTAGTATGAGTGGGCTTTATAGAAACAAAGTCTCTTTTATCCTGATAAAATTTCACTGGATGAATGATTGGTCCGCCCAGTTGTGCCTGCTACCTGGTGCTGGCATGGGATCATTTTAAATGCAGGTGCCTTAAGGAATTGAGAGATACAATGTGCAAAATATATTTCTATATAGTCTCTGTTTGTACAAAATATGAGCATATGTCTTGTGATTTTGCTTTCATAATATTTACTTTTACTAATTCAGACTGCATAAAAATATTTTGCCTTAACAAAAGATTTTAAAATGCATTTGGCATGAAAGCTGATGTTTAAATCAAAATATAAAATGGTTTCCATGGATATCTCTCTTCATTAAAATGAAGCACCAGCTGGTTTGATAACCTGAAAAAGCACATTTCAAGCAAAAAGTTAACAGCTGTAGAATAAATACACACTTCTAAGTACAGTAGAATATTGTTTTTTTTACAGACATAAAGTTAGCACCTGCCCATATAAGCCTTAAGAGTTTGAAAAACTTCAACAAGTTAAGAATATTTGCAATTACTGGGTCAACACAGTGATGAGTGCTGGATTCCCAGCTGAGTCACTGCTTATGTAGCATTTACACCATATGCTTTCGTTTGTGTAGGTTTTTCTCTGGTTATTTGAGCTTTCCTCTCACATTATAAAATTTTAAGTGGCATCTCTAAACATGAAAATGAGTGTAGGGGGAGATAACTATGGATCCCTTGCAAAGGACCTACCTTCCATCTAGAAGATCCTGCCTTGTGTGTGTGTGGATATCTGTTTTGACTGTGTGTCTGTCGGGCAAGAGTTTGCCTGGGGTAGGGGCACAGCCAAGGTGAACTAGGTCAGTATGAAGTCACAGACCATATTCCCAAATGAAAGCGTGACACTGACAGGAGGAAAGCAACACCAAGTGGGAGACTTACTGTAATTCAGACGCATTGATTATAGTAGACAAGAGAAGGATAGCTGCAGCTTGTGTGGGGATATGCAGTGCTCACAAAGCATTTTAGAGGTGCTAATGATGGAGAGTCTTTTTAGAATGAGAATTGGGCCAAGAGGAACTGGCATGCTTGCAAGGCCTTTTAGTGACTGGGTTGTTTCTCCTAAAAGCAAAGAGCAACACTGATTCCAGGAGGCAAGAATACCTTTGACAACTGATGGGCATAAGTCATAACTTTGAACAAAGGTAAGCATGTTGTTGCTTTACCAAAGTGGATGGCTGAGGAGCTACTTGAGAGATGATGCTGTTTAACCTTTGTATTCATACCTCTGGTTGCTAGCAACTCATGACATGATGTTTATAGCTCAATTCCCAAGGTATAACACACGAATATCAGCAGAGTTTCCTTGCATCCTTTGTCGATTTTCATAGAGTGTTTGACTCAGTTAATCAAGCTGCCCTGTGGGACATCCTGAGACTCTGTGGGATCCCCCCAAATGTTCTAGATGTCATAGCCAGCCTGTACACTGGTACTACTGTGAAGAATGGAGGCAGAACCTCTATGTTTTTCCCAGTTGATTCTGGGGTTCATCAGGGGTGTGTTCTTGCTCCTACCTTGTTCAGTGCTTGCATGGACTGGGTATTGGGCAAGGTCGTGGGGTCCAGCAGCAGTGGGGCATCTGTTGGTCAAGAAAGATTCACTAATCTGACAATGCTGTTTTCTTCGTGGAGTCAATGGAAGTTCTGTTCGGGGCTCTTTAGAGACTGAGTGAGGAGTCTGATGTCTGGACATTTGAGTGTCCTGGATAAAAACAAAGATCCAAGCCTTTAATGGCCTCTTGAGCACAGCCACCAGCAGTGCGTCCGCCTGTGGAGACAGTGTTGACTTTGTCAAGAGGTTTACTTACCTTTTCCTATGAAGTCAGTAGATGGATTGGGATAGTATGGTGTGATCATGAGGTCACTGGAAAGGGTTGTGTGGTGCTCCAAATATTTTTGTAAAAGAATGAAGTCTTTAGAGCCCTGGTGCTTCCTGTCTTGCTATATGGTTGTGAGACATGGACGCTATCCAATGACTTAAGATGAAGACTGGACTTCTTTGGTACTGCATCTTTGGAGAATCCTTGGTTACCTCTGTTTTAACTTTGTGTCAAACAAATGGTTGCTCATGGAGTCCCAAATGTGACATAAATACCTGCATTGTGAGGAAATGTTAGTTACGGTACTACAACCATGTAGTACGATTCCATGTGGGTGATAGGCTTGCAGTGGCTGTATCAGGCCAAGGGGGCACACATGTAACACCTGGCTGCGGCAGATAGATGGTCATTTCCGGAAGGTAGGACTGGACTGGCATGTCTGTCTGGGGGGATTGCCAACCGGGATCCTGAGCTGTCTCATCATGTGGTGGATGTGGCAGCACACTGTGCCAGTACATGATCCTTGATCTTTTATTTGCCTAAAATGAACGCCTCAGTAAAATGTCTGTATTTTTACATGCACATTATAGGTCATGCATTTATAAACAGTGCTGAAACAAATCATGAATTTTTCACAATTTCTTTTTATATACATATGTTCGTTAGAGTTCTGTTTCCAACTTGCTGTTTAATATTTAGATATTTACAAATTTACAAAGGTAACAGATAAGCAAAGAAATGTTGTGACGTGATGTAGCACAGGAAGCCCTTTAAAGAGTCCTGTCGTTGATGACAAGTCAGAGAAAGACTCATAGGTGTTGGACAAATAATGAACAACAGAGTAAGGAAGTGCAGAGTGATACTTCTAATGTATCAAATTATGAATGTTGTGAGTAGGAAATTGTAGAGGGGCAGAGCACAGACGAGAAGGGGGAAAATGAGGGTGAAGGGGACAAGCAGCTGCAGCAGTTGCACTGAGTGAAACAGCACAAGCCACATCATCTGAAACAGCTTTTAACAGAGGCAAAAGAGAACACAATACACAGAAGGTGTCACATATGACCAGTATCACTGAACTGCAAAGAAATTATATATATATATATATATATATATATATATATGGAATGGATATAATAATGGAGACATAAAAAGATTTGGGGCAGTCACCCGTATATTATGTCTGGGCTGCAAAAGGGTTGGATTTTGAGTTGTGTCTGGTTCAAAGTCCAATACAGAACTGATGACATCTACCAAAGATGGCAGCTTTAAAGGTCTGGACAGGAAGTGATGACATCTTGGGTGTGCAGAACTGGAAGTGACATCATCACATACATCAGAACTGGAAGTGACATCATCTGGGCAGGAAGTCAAATCATCACAGGCACTGGAACGCTGTGGTATTTCCTGTGAATGGTCTGCAGAGGATTGAAAGAAAAAGTCAGTGCACTTCACCACCCCCTGGTCAGTCATGGAATTGTCACTATTCGAGCCCTTTAGCTGCCTATATATATATATTGTCACACACGTGGGTATGGGAGTCAGCAACAGGGTCTAGTTGTCATTGAAGCACAGCATGGGATTGATTATGTGCACTAATGCCTTCTCTCATTCCTTGCAGAGGGCTCTTAAGAATTTCACTTCCTGTTTTCAGCATAAGGACTACCCTACGATGACGTCACTTCCCCTTGATGACCCACCTCTTCCCCCCCTTCACTATATAATCCCAATGCTCCTCCTGGTCTGCAGTCTCATATATGACTCGGTTGAAAGAGGTTACTCTCGTTCCTACTCACATATTTTTGCCTTGCAGCAAAGACTAACCGTTTATCTTGTACGTTTTGTTTTTCTTACAGCTGGCGTAGTCGGCAGGATCTTTTCTCACCATGTCCGACAAGCAAGACCTGACTGCGGTTCTCACTAATATGGCAGCAGAAATGCAAAGGCTACAGCTTCGACTTGAACTGTCTAAGGCCCGTATAGAGGCTTGCCTTACTATATGCTGGGATCAAAGTAGAACGCCCTTCCAGATATTGGTTCCTCTTACTGACGCTGACTATGTTAACGCATATTTTACTATCTTTGAGACAACAGCGACCCAGTATAGATGGCCAAGAGAAGAGTGGGGCGACATACTAGGCCCTTTCCTCAAGGGCAAATCTCAGAAGGCCTGTTACGATCTCTCAGTGGAAGGCGCGCCGACTATGATCGTCTCAAGACAGAGATTCTACAGCGCCGGCATCACTTCAGATCAGCACGCAAGGTTGTGGCGCACTTGCCGCTTTGACCCAGAGAAACCCACTAGAGTGCAAGCGTTGAAATGTAGGGCATCAGCGGCCACTGGCTTAAGCCCGAATTAAACGATGCGACAAATTGTCGAGCAAGTCGCATGCGATGGCCTAATCAATGTACTGCCAACCTTCCTTGCCCAGCCGGTCTGCAGGTTGCCGTGTAAAACATGGAGATGCTAATAGAACTCATAGAGCGATATAGGGCAGTGTCCCAAACCGAGGGATCGGAGAGACCTCTATGGCAGAGCCAACAAGGAAAAGCATCCTCCGAGAAGCGAGCCGCCAGCGGATGGGCCCGACAACTGCCAGAAGGAGAAAGGAGCTACGGTCCCACGCTGTTTCATATGTGGGGAGCCAGGGCACACTGTACCCAGCTGGACCCGAGCAGAAAGGTGTGGTGCACTGATTAATTCCCTGTCCTTATCACCCCTGGGAGTGGTAATAATAAATGGACAGAAAGTCACTACATTAATGGACTCGGGAGTAACATTTCCATTGTTGCTTGCGGTTGTTTTACCGCAACAATGGCTTGATAAAAGACCAGTATAACCTACATTCAGGGAGAGGTGCGAGTCTACGGTACAGCCGTGTGTATAGTCTCTCATGAAGACCAAATGCAATCACTTACCATGGCTCTGCTGCCTAAACCGACGCATCCTGTGATCCTGGGCAGGGACTGGTCTGACAAGTCCAGGGATTGTGCTCAGCTAATTCAAAACCATCGCACGGGAGCTAGTAGAGGTCTTTTCGTGTACGGCATCCCCAAGGAGATCCTTACGGATCAGTGGACGCCATTCACTTCGGAGACGTTCAGGAGATGGCCAAATTACTCAGAATAAAGTGTTTGAAGACCTTTGTGTACCACCCACAGACTGATGGAGTGGTTGAGAGAGTTAACCAAACTCTCAAACAAATGCTTCGTAAGGTGGTTAATGAGGATGGGAGAAACTGGGATCAGTTGCTTCCTCTCGTTTTATTTGCCTAACGGAAGTCCCCAGGCCTCCACTGGGTTCTCCCTTTGAGTTATTATATGGGCGACAACCCTGGGGCATATTGGATATCCTAAAGGAAGGTTGGGAAGAGGAGGCCCTCCCATCCGTCAACATTCTTGAATACATCGCTCAATTACGCAATAGGTTGAACAAGATCAGGCCAATATTACATGAACACATGCGTAAGGCTCAAGCAGCGCAGGCCCATTCTTACAACGAGGCCGACTCCACGGGAGTTCCAACTGGGAGACCATGTCTTGGTTCTTGTCCCCACCTCTCATTCCAAAATCTTCGTGCATTGGTAAGGCCCTTTGGAAATCAAAGAGCGGAAAGGACTTGTTGACTATCTGGTCAGCCAGCCTAACTGCCGCCCAAGCAGCGGGTATACCACGTTAACTTGCTGAAACCATGGAGAGAAAGGGAGCACCACCCCACCTTTGCCCACTTATCCCCCTTAACTTTGGACCAACCCTTTCCGCCACCCAATGACGGGAATTGGAAAAGGTGATCCACTCGATCCCTGAGCTGGTGAATGAGAACCCAGGGCAGACCTCGCTGATTGAGCACGACATTATCACCGAGCCAGGGGTTGTTGTCAGGGAGAGACCTTATCGGCTTCCTGAGGCAAAACGGGCTGAAGTAGAGCTGGAAATCAGGCGTATGCTGGACCTCAGTGTTATTGAGGAGAGTCATAGCCCCTGGTCCAGCCCTATTGTCCTGGGGCCTCATGTATACATGGTGCATACTCACAGAAATGTTGTGTAAGAATGTTTCCATGTCCACATCCCTGATGCGACTTTATAAATACACTGAAATTAACCGCATATTGTTTATTAGTTTAATGCATCTGATTGTAATTAACCTGTAACAATATAATGGTCCACAGAATGGTCAAACTATTTCAAATACCATAACTGCTTTAGCGTTGTTACTCTCACTGAACCTCAGATCCCACATCGGATCATCTTTTTCCATATTACTCTTACTGCACCACTGGAGTATTTATATCACTGTATCTAAGTGTGAATCACAGCTGTACAGCAGCTGATCAGAAAGAGAATTATCTGTATACAGCATAAAGCACACACTGCCTCAGCCATGCTGTCTATTGAACTGCTCTCATATGTCAAATGCTTCAGAACCTTTCGGTACTGACCTTGCAGTTCAGAAACAGTTTCATCCCAAGAACTCTAAACACACTCAATCAGTCCATCAAGTGCTCCTTGTAGAACTGTTTGTACTTATTAGTACAGTCACCTCACTGTAAACTTGCACTGCAGTTATAATATTGCACAACCTGAGCCACTTTATAAAGCGCGTATTTACATATGATGACGATATCATTTTAAGATGAAATGAAGCAAAATATGTTTATTATATTATGCAGATAAAACTTTAACTTAAACTACGGTGCACTTAGCGCTAGCAAACCACTGGCGCTTCGTTCACAGATTGTTCCTGTCTTGCGCTGTATTCTTGCTGGTGCTGATGCGACACTGGAAGGATAGATGGATAGAATAATTAAACACATACTACAAAGATATTTCGATGTTCCTTAAAAGTTTTGAAGAATTTGTGATCTAAGCTTACAGATGTCTTAACGTCTATTAAAGAGCTGATTGTGTGGCGATTGGGTATTTGGAGAAAGAAAAGTAAGGACAGGAATTGGAGGTTAGTACATTTGAAAGAGACAGTACTGCTGCAATAAAGTATTTCATCGAAGGTAGCACATGGTGCAGCAAGCATCTTCGTGAGACATGAACAATCACTGCGCCACTGTGTTCCCATGTTTAATAACATGCTTTAATTCCTATTATCATGAAAATGATATCATGTATACATCTCAGTATTTTAATTATTCAGAGACCTGTAATATCATGAATGTAATGGATTCTGTGTCCTGTTGGAGGAAGAGAAAGCCCGGAAGCACACACACATAGAGCACATAGAAGATCAAATACAACAGCGTTTGTCAACTTTTAAGTATTTGCGACCTGAGTTTTCATAACAGTTTTAATCGCGTCCCCATAACATTTTTTGAAATGTAGATGCATATTTTATTATACCTACTTAACTTTTATCGACATTTATCTAACTCTATATTTATTGTTCTAGTATCAGAATGTAGTTTAAGTTAATTTGTTTTGGTTTCAACAGATGTTTTTTCATATTTTTCATTCTTGTTTTCTTTTTTCACATCTTAGCCCCCTTTTTGTTACTAGGGGGCCCGTCCACAGGTTGCGAACCACTGAAATACAAAACAACGTTCTGCTTTAGTTACAATGAGATTGAGAAACTAGTAAATGAAATGATTTTAAGATGAAGTTTATGATGTTCTACTTTAATGATAAAATAAACTACGTGATTAAAGTGGAAATTTAGAGATTAAAGTTGACATTTTATGCATTTTCCCAACTGTGTGCCTTTTTTTCTCTGTACCCTAATAAGCTTTCTCCGGCATGCTATGTCACTGGATCAACTTCCTTTTGTTGTTTACACCACTGTTAAAACCAACAAATAGTACGTTTTTCTTTGCCTCCACTTGGTATTCGCTGAAATTCTTCTATTTTCCCTCTTGCTTTTGCCATTGCCTTTTCACAGAAGGCTGAGCTTAAGGACTATTTATATTGATTTTCATATTCAAAAAGGCATAATTCTAGGAGGAGTTGGGGCGGGACAGCAGGCATGTGCACATGCATTACTTTTCACGCTGACCGAATTTATGTAGCGAAAGAACATGGAAGTTGAGGTATGCACAGATTTATGCATCTGGATTTTTTGTGTATAAGCACATTTCTGCTTTTGTTAGTGTGAATTCTACACACAGCATTTTGCATGAGGCCCCAGGTATGCGGCCTTTGAGAGGGAGGCTCTGCGATTAAGTGGTAACCCAATTAAGGTATTACCTCCTGGGATGTGAGTTTACTCTTGTCATGGACCACGTAGCCCTCCAA
The DNA here is from genome assembly GCF_016835505.1 of Polypterus senegalus. Classification (NCBI taxonomy): domain Eukaryota; kingdom Metazoa; phylum Chordata; class Cladistia; order Polypteriformes; family Polypteridae; genus Polypterus; species Polypterus senegalus. The sequence continues at coordinate 107,198,265 of NC_053167.1, read as the reverse complement.
TGGATGGCGTTGTATAAGGAATCAAACTCTTGTGTCACAAGGTGGTTTTTGACCATCAACCATACCGGTTTTCCGTCACTTATTGGAGAGGCTCCTCCAGGTGAATGCCGACGCGCTCTCTCAGATACACAGCCTTGCGCCCGGAACAGCCAACCCGGTGGGTCTGGGCTGAGGGGCCGTGTCACACTGCGCGCATGGGAGCCAGCAACAGGGTCTAGTTGTTATTGAAGCACAGCATGGGACTGATTATGTGCACTAATGCCTTCTCTCATTCCTTGCAGAGGGCTCTTAAGAATTTCACTTCCTGTTTTCAGCATAAGAACTGTCCTACGATAACGTCACTTCCCTTGATGACCAACCTCTTCCTCCCTCTTCACTATATAATCCCAATGATCCTCCTGGTCTGCAGTCTCATATATGACTCGGTTGAAAGAGGTTACTCTCGTTCCTACTCACATATTTTTGCCTTGCAGCAAAGACTAACCGTTTATCTTGTACGTTTTGTTTTTCTTACAGCTGGCGTAGTCGGCAGGATCTTTTCTCACCATGTCCGACAAGCAAGACCTGACTGCGGTTCTCACTAATATGGCAGCAGAAATGCAAAGGCTACAGCTTCGACTTGAACTGTCTAAGGCCCGTATAGAGGCTTGCCTTACTATATGCTGGGATCAAAGTAGAACGCCCTTCCAGATATTGGTTCCTCTTACTGACGCTGACTATGTTAACGCATATTTTACTATCTTTGAGACAACAGCGACCCAGTATAGATGGCCAAGAGAAGAGTGGGGCGACATACTAGGTCCCCAAACTCTTTATCTTGTACATTTTGTTTTCTAACTATATATATATATATATATATATATATATATACAGTAATCCCTCCTTGATCACGGGAGTTGCATTCCAGAACCCCCGCGATAGGTGAAAATCTGCGAAGTAGAAACCATATGTTTGTATGCTCCAGACAGATAAATGAATTTTCACAAAGTAGGATTCTTTATTTATAAATCTAATATTTTCACAGTTAGAGCATAGAAAACCTGTTTACGACCTTCTAAATACATTTTTTAACATTATTAGAGCCCTCTAGACATGAAATAACACCCTTTAGTCAAAAGTTTAAACTGTGCTCCATGACAAGACAGAGATGACAGTTCTTTCTCACAATTAAAAGAATGCAAACATGTCTTCCTCTTCAAAGGAGTGCATGCGTCAGGACCAGAGAATGTCAGAGATAGAGAGAAAAGTAAACAAGCAAAAATCAATAGGGCTGTTTGGCTTTTAAGTATGGGAAGCACAGCGATAAAGCGGCCGCAATGAAGGGATCAATATGAAGGTAGTCTTTCAGCATTTTTAGAGGGGCGTCCGTATCTTCTAAGCAAACAGCCCCTCTGCTCACATCCCCTCCGTCAGGAGCAGAGAATGTCAGAGAGAGTGAGAGAGACAGAGAAAAGCAAACAATCAAAAATCAATACGGACTGTTAGAGCTTTGAAGTGTGCGAAGCACCACGCAGGAAGCATATCTTATATCATTGAGGAGTTTTATTTAATACGTAATACGTGCTCTGATTGGGTAGCTTCTCAGCCATCGCCAATAGCGTCCCTTGTATGAAATCAACTGGGCAAACAAACTGAGGAAGCATGTACCATAAATTAAAAGACCCATTGTCCACAGAAATCCGCGAACCAGCGAAAAATCCGTGATATATATTTAGATATGCTTACATTTAAAATCCGCGATGGAGAGAAGCCATGAAAGTCGAAGCGCGATATAGCGAGGGATCACTGTATACATATATATACAATATATATATATATATATATATATATATATATATATTGTATAACAAGCACAGCAAGGTCACTAAAGACCTGAGGTATATAATAGTGCTTCCTGAAAGTATAGCTGGGTTAATAGCTACTGAAGGATCAGGTACAAGGACACCAAAAGCTACTAGATGGGCTTTTATGCCCCCATCCCCCAGAGGTAATTCAACAGGGGGAGTTTTAAGCCACCTGATTAGTGTAATTGGGCCCTGGGATGGTGGGAGAGTTTAGGGAGATGGTTCATTAATGGAAACATGCAGCTGGGTTCATGAGCGAGTAAAGAAAGTGAGGAAAAAGAGCTTGATGGTATTTTGAAGGTGGAGAAGTCATCAAGTCACCCCAGTTTGTAAGTTTTCATTTGGCTTTTGGGTACTCTGTGTTTATCCTTCCCAATATGTACATTTATAATGAATAGTTACCCTATTTGGTATATGCTTGTCAATTTCTAACTATATATATATATATATACAGTAATCCCTCCTTGATCACGGGAGTTGCATTCCAGAACCCCCGCGATAGGTGAAAATCTGCGAAGTAGAAACCATATGTTTGTATGCTCCAGACAGATAAATGAATTTTCACGAAGAAGGATTCTTTATTTATAAATCTAATATTTTCACAGTTAGAGCATAGAAAACCTGTTTACAAACTTCTAAATACGTATTTTAACATTATTAGAGCCCTCTAGACATGAAATAACACCCTTTAGTCAAAAGTTTAAACTGTGCTCCATGACAAGACAGAGATGACAGTTCTTTCTCACAATTAAAAGAATGCAAACATGTCTTCCTCTTCAAAGGAGTGCATGCGTCAGGACCAGAGAATGTCAGAGATAGAGAGAAAAGTAAATAAGCAAAAATCAATAGGGCTGTTTGCCTTTTAAGTATGGGAAGCACCGCGATAAAACGGCCGCAATGAAGGGATCAATATGAAGGTAGTCTTTCACCATTTTTTAGAGGCGCATCCGTATCTTCTAAGCAAACAGCCACTGTGCAAACAGCCCCTCTGCTCACATCCCCTCCGTCAGGAGAAGAGAATGTCAGAGAAAGTGAGAGAGACAGAGAAAAGCAAACAATCAAAAATCAATACGGACTGTTAGAGCTTTGAAGTGTGCGAAGCACCATGCGGGAAGCATATCTTATATCATTGAGGAGTTTTATTTAATACGTAATACGTGCTCTGATTGGGTAGCTTCTCAGCCATCGCCAATAGCGTCCCTTGTATGAAATCAACTGGGCAAACAAACTGAGGAAGCATGTACCATAAATTAAAAGACCCATTGTCCACAGAAATCCGTGAACCAGCAAAAAATCCGTGATATATATTTAGATATGCTTACATTTAAAATCCGCGATGGAGAGAAGCCACAAAAGTCGAAGCGCGATATAGCGAGGGATCACTGTATACATATATATAATTGTATAACAAGCACAGCAAGGTCACTAAAGACCTGAGGTATATAATAGTGCTTCCTGAAAGTATAGCTGGGTTAATAGCTACTGAAGGATCAGGTACAAGGACACCAAAAGCTACTAGATGGGCTTTTATGCCCCCATCCCCCAGAGGTAATTCAACAGGGGGAGTTTTAAGCCACCTGATTAGTGTAATTGGGCCCTGGGATGGTGGGAGAGTTTAGGGAGATGGTTCATTAATGGAAACATGCATGAGCGAGTAAAGGAAGTGAGGAAAAAGAGCTTGATGGTATTTTGAAGGTGAAGTCAGCAAGTCACCCCAGTTTGTAAGTTTTCATTTGGCTTTTGGGTACTCTGTGTTTATCCTTCCCCAATATGTACATTTATAATGAATAGTTACCCTATTTGGTATATGCTTGTCAATCTGAATACATGTCATAAGAAATCTCATTTTGTTTCACTCTTCTGAAAAAATATATGGTTTACACTGTAAATTCTAGTAAATTGTTTGGACTAAAAGTACCGCATGAAAATAATTCAAGAATTGATGAACAATGCATTAGGAAACATAAATAAATGAATGGACAACCTTTTCAGATATTCTTGTTAAATTGTGAACATAATTTAAAGTTCACTACTTAAGTGTCAAACATTCCTTCTCAGTTTCATTAATTGTTGTGTTTGTATTGGAAAGATGTTTTGATTGTAACATGTCAATATATAAACTTTTCAAACTAAGAATGCTGTAAACTGAATTTTTTCACTTGATTAAAGTTGTATTGAATAAATTAAATAAAAAATAAAGAAACAGAGCATATGCAGCGAAAAGATAAAAAACAACCTCCACCAACCTGTGTTTTTCAGATATGGGAGGAAATTGTAATGCCTGAAGGATGCCATTGTGTTCAAGGAGAGTGTGTGTATACTTCACATAGACAGTGCCTAAGTCAGAATTTGAATTTAGAATTGCATCACTGTGCTGATCGGAATTTTATATGCTTTAGGGTAACACCTCAAGTGACAATAGAATATTTGTCACTTTAAGACAGTTTTCTGTAATTTTTATTTTTTCTTGCTTGAAGCAGAGTATGACATTTACTGATACATGTGGTTTTCAAGATACCATAAATATAAAATATGAGATTACATATACAGTATGACTGACTACCTTGTGATTATGACTTAATTCTAATACCGTATTTTAATAGAGAGCTGGAGAAACATACTGAACATATGTAATGAAGAAGCTTTTCTTTTTGTTTGTTTTTTTAAATCAGCAACATTATGTCTAACACGTATCATATGCAAAATCCTCCAGGTTCCTGAAAAATAAAAATATTATATTTGCAATAATATTTATATGGACACCTAAGTGGTTTATTTAAACTCAAAGTCTTGCTGTATTACAGAATTATTATACAGCAATTCAAGTAAAACAAAATAAACACACTAAAAGGCAATAGGGGATCAACTGCAAAATTGGCCAGTATTAGTGCTCTGTACATGTGAAGTCAACAATGACATCCGAAGAAAGGAAAATCACCATAAAGGACACCAAGCACTATTTATAAACTCAAACGTTTAATATCAAAAATAAAATCAGCAGAGTTAGTGCAGCTGCCACTGACAACGTTCATGAATATTCCACATTGTAGAGGGAACTTGTTTAAAACACTCAAGCCTCAAAATAAAAGTAGAATTTAATAGTTAAGGTTAATTTATTGCAACAATTAATACATCTAAGAAATTCAAAAGAACAACACAAGAATACAAAAGACAAAAAGGTTAAAATTCAAAAGTACAGAATTTCAAAAATTCATAGAACAAACAACTAAAGTAAGAAATAAACTGAAATTAAGAGTCTAGAAAACTGAGCCAAAAAAAAAAAACAGGCTAAAAAATTCAAATTTGTAACAACCCTAAACCTGAAAACTGAACAGAAAAGAATATTAGGAAAGCTTCTGTCACTTTCTGATGCATTGGCTTCCTGATATTTAAATACCCCTCAGGAGCTATACAGGCCACAGCACTCATATTAAAGAAGAAGAATGAACTAAACTGACAGAAAGACTTAAGATTATTAAAAGCAACAAAAACAAAACTCGAACAACACAGAAAAATCAAAAACCCAACACAAGACCCATGTGCTATTGTGGATATTTCCATTTAAAGCGTACAGTATTTTTCCAGATTGCATACATGGCTAATATAAGCTATTGAGACAGTAAGCTCATTGACACAAGACTAGAATTATTCCCTGTCAGTGAACAATACTATCAGAGAATATCTGATTGATTAGAAAATTGAGAAATAAGCCATGAATGTACAATACATGACACATGTACATTTTTGAAGTATAAAGGAGGGCACTGAGGTTGATATATGGAACTTTCCTGGGACACGTGGAATTTCTATTCACCCAAAGTATTTTACTTAAGAATTGAACTTAACTTATTATGATTTACTAAAGAAACAATATTTTTTCAGAAAGTGAAATAATTTAGACTAACAATTTCTGACATGAGAAGAAGAAGAACTCAAAGTGCATCCTGGAAACCAAAAATAAAATGTGTCAAGGTGTGAATTTGTTACTGTATATATGGCTGAACAGTTTCCCTAAGGCTATCATTCTTATAATTTCATTGCACTTTTTTTTGTGAGAATCCCACAATAGTAACATGTCAACATATTATAAACAGAAACCTTATTTTTGCAAGTGCCCTCATTTTTTTGGTGAACATAGGTGAATATTGATACATGAACAGTTTAGGGACACGAAATGCTCCTTATAATCGTAACAACCATGTCTAGGTATAAGCAGCTAGCTTAATGGGGCTGGATGGAAACTATTTAAAGCAACACATAAAGGTTCATAGGAACTGCAGGTGCTTCACTAGTACAATGCAAGTCAAGTGCTATTACTGAAGAGCAGTGTTTGTCAATCTTTATGGTGTCTCAATCCCCCTTTTCTCATGTAAGTGTCTTCGCAATCCACCCTTTAGGGAATCAACCACAGTCATCAGAGCACTCAATGGGTTAATCAAGCACAACATGCAGAGAGTCCCATTGTGAGACCAGCAAAAATATTATAGTGGGGGGTTACCACTTGTGAATCAACAAGGATCATCAGAGCACAGTGGGATCAAGTGAGCCACAACCCACTTGCTGTCCACCATGAACCTAGTACATGAGCCACCACAACTCACTACCATTATAAACAACAACAATTCATGACCAACTGGTGGGAGCCAGACTCAAAAATGCGGGTCGTGACCCAGTGGGTAGAGAAAGACTCCAGTAGAGAAATGTGAGGTACTGAGATACAGATAACTTCCATCCATCCATCCATCCATCCATTTTCTAACCCGCTGAATCCGAATACAGGGTCACGGGGGTCTGCTGGAGCCAATCCCAGCCAACACAGGGCACAAGGCAAGAACCAATCCAGGGCAGGGTGCCAACCCACCGCAGTACAGATAACTTCCTGACTAAAATTAACTTTTAAGCCTTTAAGTCAATTTCCTTGTGATTCTTACTCAGTTTAGAGTTTAAAGTAACTAGTATTAACAATTATGTTTGTTTTCCAAGAAATAAAAAGAAAGCAGAAGAAAAGTATTTTGCCCCAGAAGGATGACCATGTCTTACTGCCACATTCACCCAAAGCACCACCTGCAATACTGTAATTGACTTTTATACCAATTTATACAAATGGGAGCACAATTAACATATACTTTAGATTTCCTTATGTTTTTCCCATTATTAATGAATGATGGAGCAAATACCAAAAACAAAATGAAAAGTCAATCTATCCATAAATAAGCACATAAATAAATAAATGCAAAAACTTTAAGAAAAGGAATAAGCAGCACAAAAACATGTTATACTCCCCATCTCTTCAAAGCCATTCTATATTCTTAAATATCTGTGACATGAGATTGAATAATATAAAGTATGAAATGTTTTTAAATGGCAGTCAAATTTCTTTAGTTGTAGACAGATAGGATTTACTATTTCAGTATTAGTATTATATCATGTTTAATTCTGAACACTTAGCCTAAAAAGATTCTATTCAATTGGAAATCTTAATATTAACTGCTGAAATTAAAATTATCTTGCTTATACAAAGTACTGTACATACACTTTAAACAACGCTGTGGGTGACGGGGTCCTTTTTTGGTGAAATACATGCAGTATTTCAGAGAACTATGGTGCCCATTTGGAGGTTAGACCAGAATGCAACATTTCATTCTGGTTTGCAAAAAAAAAAAAACCCAAGTGCCAGTAAAGTGCACTGGCCCACTTTAATCCCTGGGTACAACACAAGCCAGGATCAACGGCCTGCCTTGGTCAATTTAAACACTGCACAGCTCAGCAAAATGGCCCCCACAGACAGAGCATAGAGGGACTGATCATAGTATTATATTAATATAATATTAATTGTTTACACACCTGTTCTTTTCTGTACAATGCTTAAGATATTGAATTAATTTCAAAGGCCAGGGAAATGCGCAGCCTGTAAATTTCAATGCTGTATGTAAGAAGTTAAAGTAGCTATGATTCAGTGTATATTGTTTTTGATCTACACCCTCTAAAACTTTGTTACAGTACCAGATTATACATCAAAGTGTTACATGCAAACCTGACTGAAGCTATGATTTTTACATGATGTGCTACATGATGAAATTTATACCCAAAATTTCCATTATTCGTTCCAATTACATGTTTGAAAAGAATAACATTTGCTGCAAAATTGTGTTTTCAAGTGACCATCAAAAATAGACAATCAGTCTTATGGTCAGTCAATAGGAAACACAAAAATTGACAAATGTTTCACTCATGGCCAGTTGTATCTAGCATATTTCAGAAAAAGGAACACCAGTGAACTAATAATGTCAGCTCCTAGTAAAAAAAAATAATAATAAAATAACAAACGTTGTATAGAGGAAAATTACTCAATTAGTTACATCGTTCTTCTCATACATTTGAATAACTGACTCCACTATAACTTATGCCCATTGTCTTAGAAAATGTCTTGGGTGACAGTCAGTCATCTATAATGCTTGCCTTGACTCTCAGCCTGTAAAAAAGAGACATTTACGGGGCTATGTCATCTGGTCCACCTGTTCAAGCCATGTCGATTTAGTATATCTTTTCTCAGTTGAGAGATTTAATTCTGTTGTTGTGATAATAAATGACCCCCCAAGACATTATATGTACGTGGTGTTATCTTTGGCCAGCTTATCATCCCGGCCAATACCCCCAGGCCACCAGATGGAGCCCTCCCTGCAGTATGGAGGTGCGCCGAAGACCAGCAGGGAGTCATGGGATATGTAGTTTTTATACAAGACCCTGCTGGATACCACAGGGGCCGCAAGAGGGAGCTGCAGGGAGGACCGAAGACTTCTTTGTGCACTATAACCCGGAAGTGCGTCAGAGGAAGAGTGATGTGCTTCCTGGGTGAGAAGAAAAGGACTTGTACCTGACCCAGAAGTGATTGAGAGTCACATGGACTGGGGATTGGAACACTTCCAGGTCAGGATATATAAAAGGACTAAGAGAGCTCCCAGACGGCGCGCTGAGCTGGGTGGAAGGGTGGCAATGCATCTGGAAGTTGGAGGATTGTATTATTATTGTGTATTTGATTATTTATATGAATATAGTAGAGGAGAGGGTGTTTTGTGCACTGTGGCGATTTAATAAAGTCAACGTTTGAACTTTTACCTGGTGTCTGGAGTCGTGGACAGGGGTTCAAGGGAGTGATAGCGCCCCCTACCTGTCACAGTGGCTATAACTCTGCTGATGACGTTTCAATGTCTCAAATATTTCTTTGTGAAGAATATGCAGTTACTTTTCCACCAAATGATCCATAAAGTGACCATACAAATTACATTTTATGTAGTTAATAAAGGGTCATGATTTGTATTAAATTTGAATTATCATTTCAAACAAAGAGTTATAATGTGTTTGTACAAGATATCAGATTCACTTGGTAGATATTGTAAAGAAGCAAAACACTTCACTGCAGCAGGCAGTAGGCTGAAAAGATGGAATTCTTTAAAGAGTCACTTGATGGACTAATAATTCATTCTGTTTGTTTGCTTGAATGCTCAATGCTACAGTGTGAAGCTTCACTTCTACATTTACAAATATTCACAATAATCATTAAACCTACAGACTGCAGGAGTTAACTAAATATCAGTAGGACAAGTACAAGAATAGTGATGTATCACTTTCTGTAGATGTATGTAATAAAACACTACTTTGTGTGTGTGTGTGTGTGTATGTGTGTGTGTGTATGTGTATGGGTGTCCAGTCAATTCGAGCAATCTGAACGCTCACTTTGGCTTTAGTTGGATTGGTCAGTTTTGGTTTGATTGCTCAGTCAAACATGATTAAGACAGGAAGAACTTAGAGTTGACAAACACAGGCATATCGTGAAAAGGTATAGGAGCAATGCTGAGTGTCACCTTCAAACAATGGAAGTATTTGCAAGAATACAAATACTGTAATGTTTTCACAGCGGGTAATGGAGCCCATCTACCATTAGTGGTAGTCAAATAGTAGACAGGAGGAGAGCAGCACACCTTAAAATGACAGATTTTGAGAAGCAGGCTTTATGGAAACAAAATCAAGAAAGGAAGTGCCAGCCAAGGCAGTTTGAGACACACGAGGGTACTGAAGACAGGTATAGCACAAATGCAGAGGGCATACATAGGGCAAGAGATTTCAATTATCAAATATTTTTAAATGTATTCTATTACCTGTCTTTGACACATAATCTAGCTCTTTGAGTAATATTGAAGAGAGAAGATTGATTAGTCTATCAAATTAGTTTAGTTAGCTAAGAGCTGTCATGATCTGATGGAACATTGAGCAAAAAAAATGTACTTTATGTAAACTCATATAAGCTTGATTTTGTATCTTATTGATTTATTTTGATATGTTGTGTGCCACATGTGTGTGTTAGACTCAGGACTAATATCATGGTAGTCATTTTGTTTTAAAACATCATGTACAGAAGCCCACATGGTAAATTGACATGAGTAATAATATGTAACATCATACAAAAATGCAAAACAGACTATAAACCTTAAATTGCTTTTGAGACAATGCAATGGAATTTTTGAAAGGGTCAAATCCCTTTCAAAGATCAGCGAGAAAATTTGGAAAATATGACTCTATGTAAATTAAGCACAACTTTACTTTATGTATGAAGAAAGATGGACATGATGTGCCAATGTGCACTCTCTGTCTTGAGAACACCATGTGGAATGAGGGAAACAGGACAAAAATAAGCTTTGGCAACCCCAGCGAGATCCCTATTTAATAGTAGCCATGTTAATTAAACTGAAGGAAAATGTAAGAAAGAAATAACAAAAAAAGCAATGGGAGAATGTTTCAATAATCTTTGAATTGCTTCTAAGGGCATTTAGATGTGGTCCGGTGAATGAACAACGACCCCTGGTCACATCACCTTCCATACGGTGGGATTGAAGGTTGGACTAAAAGCATCTTAATGGCTCTTTGGAGGTCTCCACATCGAGTCTAGAGCTGGAAGAGGAAGAGAGGTAAGAAATTGTGTCTCAACCAAAGCTATCCCCCAGTTTACCTCAGGAGCAGAACCTCTGACACACTGCCGTAGTACGCATACATGACAACTGTTTCAGTGTTTGAAGTCATTTAAACTTCCCAGGCGCTTCCACCAAAAAACACGATAGAGACTGAGGAAGACCAATGCAATTTTTCCAACAAAAAAGTGTAGCTCAATAGGCAGTGAATAGCCTTGAGGCAACATATGACAATCCCTAAGTGGGCACTGAACCCATTGTTTGTAGCCTCTTACCACATTGAATAGTCTGAAAAACCTAATTCTTTTGGGGGGGGAGCTCATTCTACCAGTTGCCAAAGTTATTGTAAAGGTGATGAAAAACACAGCTGTTGTTGGATAACACTGTGGCCCAATGTATTAATGAGATGGTTGAGCATGTCTCATGTCAATTTCTGGAAAGGGTTAGAGGCAGTCCAAATTTTACATTACAGCTAAATGCAACCACTGCTATGGCTAAAAAATGCCCAGCTGTTCTTTTTGCATCTGATTTATCAGTTGTGGAATATTTTATGAGGAAATACTCTTTTATAAAACAATCGAGGGCTCAGCAACAGGAAAAGACATTTTCTGATCAATGCTAAATGAGTACATTAAATCTAATAGCACTGACTAGGCTCAGAGCGTGGGTGTATGCACCGATGGCGCCACTGCTATGATCAGCTCTTATTATGGAAAAAACTCCAAATGCCTTTTCCACATACTGTATGCTACCCTGCAAGAAACTTTTGGAAAAACTGACTGATGATGAACTTTTTTATGCCCTGCAGGATGTTGTTAGTATAGGAAACTTTATCAAAACTTGACCTCTTAAACAAAGATCATTCATGGAAAGAGATAGGAGCCATTTTTGAGGGTTTAATCCCCTACTCTAACATGTGCTGGCTATCAAGAGAGGCCTTTGTTATCCTGGCTCCTGAGTTGAGAGAGTTGATTGCCATATTCCTCCTGTCTAATAGCTTTCAGAATGCTTTGTTGATGCTGCTTGAATATTTATCAGACATATTCCAATATTTTATTGTGTTGAATCTGAGTACACAAGACAAAGTACATGCTTTCACACAGAAAATGATGGACAAGCAGTACCTTCATGAAGATTTGCTGTAGCGGGGGGTCACAGAGCATCTTTTCAGTTGTGGTCTTACACCATGATCACATGTGGAAATTTTTCTAAGACTATTTTCCAGACTTCAAAAATGCACTTCACAGTTAGATTATAGCCCTTTGCCCTTTAGGATTGTAAAGAGTTAACTGGCAGTGTGGCTTAGCGGTTATGGCTTTAGACTTCAAATCCTAAGGTTGCGGGTTCAGATCCCACTACTGATACTGTGTGACCATGAGCAAGTCAATGATCCAATTGGAAAAACAAAATAAATGTAACCAATTGTGTCTAAATTATTGAAGCTGCCATGGATAAAAGCCATTGGTCAAGTAACAATAATAAATTCAGTCTTAAGAGGAGCTAATTGATATGTCAACCACAGGAGATTTGAAAATCAAATTCAATACATTTCTGCTCTTTGAGTGTTGTGTATCTGTAAATAATGAGTTTCCCACCCTCTCTGACAAGACTATTAAATGACTGTTGGCTCCACTTATAGTTGTGGATCAGAATTTACCTCCTGGGAAGTAATCAAACCCAAATAAAATGCCTTCCTTCATGTGGAGAAGGATGTGAGCAAAACATTGACAAAATCTGAGACCTTAATTTGGCAAACTCTGTCAACATCATCAGGTCCACCCATCCTACTAGACAGGATACGCACATCCATACACACTTCTCCCATAAACATATTACTAGAAGCAGTTGTGTCACTTGGGCTGGTGTCACCCAGTGGAGTAGCAAGGCCGGATTAAGACCACATAGGTCTTGATGAACAGAGAACACTCCTTAAAAGTGAGCAGCATGTGGACACTTGACCGTTTAATTCTCATTATTAATGGTGCAGAGATGCTACCATTGCATTGAGTGGGAAGGGGGCATCCCTCTTGGTAATTTTAGCCCACAGAGATTCAACCATTCCATCAAGTGATTCCCACTTGGTGATTTCAGCCCATTAACTCTCAATCGTTTCATCAAGCTTTTCGGGAAATACCCCCGGATCCCCCCGCATCCCCCTTGGTGATTCAGCCTGAAACACTGTACAAAAATGATATAGACAGTCATTTAGGTGTAAGCCCCTCTGATGTCACACAGTGTAGTCAGCACCCCTGCGGTGAGGCAACTGAGTAGAAGATAAGGAAGTAAAATATTTTGCTACTAAAAGAGACCAAAACTTTTTGTGATTACAAAAACATCATAAATTACAGTATTTGTTATTTTATTACACTTTATGTTAATTCCCTCAAGATTTAACAAGAGATTCACATGAATACCGTGTAAATAGGTCTTGAAGCAAACACCTCTCCCTCAAGTTTTGTGAAGCTGAACAGGAGAATGCAGTGCATGCTGGAAAGATGGAACACAAAGCAGGATTCTACATTGTTTTGCATAGTTATCTTTGAGTGGGTGTGGCAAGGATAGATAGGATTAGAAATGAGTACATTAGAGGGTCAGGTCAGGTTGGACAGTTTGGAGACAAAGTCAGAGAAGCGAGATTGCTTTGGTTTGGACATGTGCAGAGGAGAGATGCTGAGTATATTGGGAGAAGGATGTTAAGGATAGAGCTGCCAGGCAAGAGGAAAAGAGGAAGGCCTAAGAGAATGTTTGTGGATGAGGTGAGAGAGGACATGCAGGTGATGAGTGTAACAGAACAAGATATAGAAGACAGAAAGATATGGAACAAGATGATCCGCTGTGGCAACCCCTAACGGGAGCAGCTGAAAGAAGAAGAATCTTTGAGTTCCAGAGAAATAACCTTGAGGTGGGTATGGGAGGAGTTTTTTTTTTTTATTAGTCATAATGACGCCCCATGACATTTGTTTTGATTCCGTTCCTATACATATTTTCAAAGTGTTCTGGATAAAGGTAAAATATTGCCATGTCCTGCTAGCAGGAATGAGAAGGTGAAACAGGGGTTACAAACACTGACTGAGATCTTCACTGAGTTTTCTCTGTCTCTCTACTTCTTTCCTCTGGATTGAGAATATGAGAATACATACTCTGTTACTAAGGTACTGAGCCAGATATTTGAGATGTTCACCAGCGTGTTCCTGCTAATGGGACAGTGTGAAGATTCTTCCTCCCAGGTGATATGATTCTCTGTATCACTTTATTCTTGGTGCTTTGTTTTTGATAGAAATAAGTATACAGTAGCCCGTGAGTGAAAGCTTAAAGCCAGTGTCTCTTTCAGACTGCTACTAAAGGGCACAAGAGGACATTTTTGTGAAGCTCTCTATTGGTGATAAACTGGGTTGAAGAAAAGATTTGAAAATAAAGACAGCCAGTGGAGTGCAGCATGGTTAGTGAGACAGACACGAGCCTACAGGTAACAGTTGTTCTTGATCTTTCTTCTAATGCCCATTAAGAAAAGCAACTAAGAGGTTAAGTTGGTACCTTACATGTTAGGTGTACTGTATGATGTAGGAAATCTGATAACATGTTAAAACATGGTGAATCACTGACATACAGATAAGAACATAAGGAGACAGCTAATAAATCTTAATGTTTGACTTCTGTTAGCAACCAAGACCACAGTCATCTTTGCAGCATTGAGTTTATATTAGTGGCACAACTATATAAAGACTCTTCCCTAAAAAGTTATCCCCTTTCCTAACACAATTCACTATTTTTCTTTTAGGATTATTAATAACATAATATTAGCTTGTGATGGAGAACATACTGCAATAAAGAAAACAAGTATAGCAATGAAAAAAGTGCTTTGACAGCTCAAGACTTCCTAATAACAGCTTCATTCTTTTCACAAATCAATGAATTGTAACTTTCCTTCAGGCTATGTGTCTTTGTTAATTAGTGATGCTGATGAAGACAAATCTTTATAGTATTAACCTAGGCACAGTATTTTTCTTTTTTGTTTTCATGCAGCAACGGTTTAATTAGATTATTTTCATCCTTTTAGCTGTTTCTGTCAGATCCTTGTAAGCACTGTTAAGCATTTTTTTTATTCTGTTTTTTTTTTTGTCGCCAGGATACGTTTGATTAATCTGAGATGTGGGTTGGGCCAACAAAGATTGTGAAACTGGCACATTCACTCATTTTTAATTCCTGTGTTGCATTTAATGCCGTCGCCAGACAGTTAATTCATTACAATGTTTGCAAATTTGGAGCATTAGAGTGACAGCCACAGCACAGATTACATTATATGGCGAGAAAAGCATTCACAACCAGTGTACAGTAAATAAACAAGAAAAGACTCTTTACAGCATAACACATTTGTTTAACAGTCCAAGTATATTTTCAACTTCGACAATTTTTCTTATGACTTTTACAACTTTTATTATTGTTTTTTGAAACTTGCATGCCCTATACTTTGCTCACTGTTGATTACAGAGTACATACCTGCTACAGAGTAAAAAACAACAATTTATTTATATAGCACATTTTCATACAGATGATGTAGCTCGAAGTGCTTTACATGATGATGAAAGAGAAATAAGACAAAATAAATAAGAAAATAGAATTAGGGTACACTAATTAACATAGAATAAAAGTAATGTCTGATGGTCAGGGAGGACAGAAAAAAAAAATTCCAGACGGCTGGAGAAATAAAACAAAATCTGAAGGGGTTCTGAGGCCACGAGACCACTCAGCCCCCACTAGGCATTCTACCTAACATAAATGACCTCAATCAGTCCTCATGTTATTCAGGGTTCACATGGAAGAACTGGACGATGATGATCATGTGGACTTCTGGCATTCAATCCATCAATGCAGGGACTGTACGGTGCCTTGATCAGGTCATGGTGGCGCAGATCGGCACCACAGAAAACCGGACAAATAACAGCAGGGGTTAGTACAAAGCCACCATGAATGATAATGATAATTAAATGCATATACAGAATACCAGCATTAATCTAAAATGAAGCTATGAGAAAGTCATGTTAAAATAATGGGTCTTTAGCAATTTTTTTAAAATGCTCCACTGTATTAACCTGGCAAATTCCTATTGGTAAGCTATTCCAGATTTTAGGTGCATAACAGCAAAAGGCCGCCTCACCACTTCATTTAAGTTTCATTTTCGGAATTATAAGCAGACACTCAATTGAAGATCTAAGGTTACGATTTGGAGTGTAAGGTGAAAGACATTCTGAAATATAGAATAGAGCGAGATTATTTAAGGCCTTGTAAACCATAAGCAGTATTTTAAAGTCAATTCTAAATGACACAGGTAATTAAAGTAGTGACATCAAAACTGGAGAGATGTGCTCGGATTTTCTTTTCCTAGTTAAGATTCTGGCAGCTCCATTCTGCATGAGTTGCAATAGATTGATGTCTTTTTGGGTAGTTCTGAGAGGAATGTGTTACAGTAATCTAGTCGACTGAAAACAAAAGCGTAAACTAATTTCTCACCATCTTGCAATATTATAAGAGGTCTAATTTTTGCTATATTTCTTAAGTGAATAAATGCTGCCCTAGTAGTCTGATTAAAATTCAGATCAGAGTCAATAGTTACCCCTAAATTCTTTAACTCCTTCTTGACTTTTAATCCTAATGTATCAAGTTTTTTTCTAATACCCTCATTATATGTCTAAAATTTCTGTTTTCTCTTTATTTAGTTTGAGAAAATCACTATCCATCCATTCAGAAACACAAGTAAGACATTGTGTCAGTAAATCAAGAGTGTCAGGGTCATCTGATGCTATTGATAAATACAGGTGTGTGTCATCAGCATAGCTGTGGTAGCTCACGTTATGCCCCGAGATAATCTGACCTAACGGAAGCATGTAAATCGAAAAGTGAATGCACTTTTTGATCAACTGCAAGCTCCTTGTGTGTTGCATGTTTGCTTCATCTCTGTTCAGTAGTTTCCTTCTACACCACAAAGTCCCGAAAAGTTACTTTTATTTAAGGCTGTACATTGGCCTTATAAGAGTAAAGGTAAGCCTGCAAGACTGAAAAACAACAATGAAAGCAGTTTGTGAAAGATAGGGCATTCAGCTCAAGAGTTTTACTTTTTTTTATTCTATTACTTCAAAAATATAGTAAAGTCTTAAAGGTCACCAACACCATTATTTAAATAATGCTACTTGGAAATTCAATCAATATTTTTGTAAATGTTTGTGGAAAGAAACATTTTCTAATATTACTGGAAAATAAACCTTTAACCAACTTAAATGTGACCCTCGTGTGACAGGTATCTGGTCACACTTACAGGTAATCTAACCTAGACACCATTAAAATATCCGGGAACTCTTGAAATTTACTGATAATAGCACTCAGATTTCTTTAAATTTGGTGGTGAGTAAGCACACAAAGAAAGACTCAACAGTAATTTCAGGAAAAGCAACAATAACTTCTATTTCCCAAGACAATATACTGTAAAGTACATTAAAAAGATAAACAAACCTAAAAAAATCTAACAGTATCAGGAACAAAATTCCTTTATAAAAAGTAAAGCAAACAGTCCATACTCTAAAAGTACATTAAAAACATGAAGTGGAGGATACAACATTTAGTGATGCAGAGTCCAGTTTGCGCAGTGTGTTAACCCAACAAGTAATCGTCCAGCTGTCCACGGATGCACTCTGTTCAACAGACGTTCGTTTCCCAACATAAGTCTTGTTAAATTGTTGAATCCCTGTCAGCGTCTCTTCGTCATTCTTTTTTTTTTTCACTCTGGGCTCCTTGTGTTGCTGTGACCTAGGCATGCCTCACTTCTTGTCCACCAGCTTTGCTCAGTCCTTTAATGCGGCTTCCCTCTCTTGCTGGGCATCTTCATGTGGAGCTGTCTTTTCCTGCCTGGAAGTAAGTCTTGCCATCCTTGTGCCTCACGTTGTACCAGCCATGTACCATAATCTGCCAGCGAGCCCCTGTGCTATATGCGAGTGTCTTGGCAGTGTTCTCAGTGGACCGTTCCTCACCACTGCCTTCTCCTGCCCAGAAGTTTAAATCTCCTTCAGTCTCTGC